>NC_136539.1:4948805-5038805 GCF_910591455.1 Pholis gunnellus
TGAGGTATCCCACAATGCACTGATTAAAGGATTACGTGTAGTCACCGTAATACTCAGCTCATATCTAAATGATGCACTTTTGAGTTACTTTTTTTATTTCGTCTTTCATGCGTTCAGATCTGACAATTGACTTATTCATGTTTCTCGAGTTATTCACTATCTGATAATGAATATTAACTGTGTGGATTTCTGCAGGGGCCCGCTACAGGACACAACTTTTGATATGATCACCACAAGGAGTCAGCGATATAAATCACCATCACGTTAGCTGGGGAAAAACGCACCAAAAAAAGCAATAAAAGTCTTGAACTGGCTCATATTCTATTATTTGGGGAGGCGAGAAAGATGTTGAACATCTGATTTGTATTACTTTTCAATGTACTTTGCATTTAGAGAACATTATACATCTTTCTTCCTCTCCCTCCCTCCATCCCCCTCTCTCTCTCTCTCTCTCTCTCTCTCTCTCTCTCCAGCCTGCTGTCTCCCCATTGACATCGCCCATCCAAAGAGAAACAATACGGTCTCATCTGTGGCGCTGACAATGATGCATGAGCCCGATGGAAAAACACTTTTCAGGTGTTGTCATTATAGGGCCATTTTTTTTCCCCGTAGGCCCCATGCGAAAGAAATACAAAGACGGGGGCCCAAAGTGTAATACTCTAATATCTCTGAAGCTTTTCATTGGCGTCTGCAGAGCCTTGGCTGCTGGATTGTCTCCTTTTCAATTACCTGATCTTTTCAACTCGGCGGGAAATGAAAAATGTGCAGCGCAGTTGGCCCTCGGAGCAAAAAAAAAAAAAGCCTTCACGCCAAACGCCCTCTCTCTCCCTCTCTTTCATTCTCTCCAATCATCTCGCTCCCACATGTTGGACATGTTTGAGTGAGCAGCCCAGTGTGTTCGCTAAAGAGTTGGTACAGCGCGTACAAAATTAACCCCAGCTCCTGACTACAATCGGTTAAAAACCCGCCACAACGTTGCGTTAATTTACCGTTGATGCTAACCACAGATCACGGTCGCCGCTAACGAGCGAGCGTCCGAACCGTTATGATGAATGGTTTCATTCATTCGCCGAGACTTTTCCTCTGGTTTTGGAACATGGGCTGGGGCACCTCCAGCCTCTGACTTCACTCTTCTGTCCGGCTGCATTGCTAAAGACACTGTGCAGTTCTATATTTATCGAGACAAGATGTGCTAATGTCTTTCAGTGACACAGAGCTGAGGAGGAAGAGGAGGAGGAGGAGGAGAAGCTGGTTATTAATACAACTTTTTTGCCAAATGAGTCATGTTTGGGAGACGGTTTGACGAGGGCAACATCTGCTTTGAGCTCATCTCGATATCCTGATTACATCAGTTACGTCATGTGAGGTCATGCACGACGCGGTGATAAAAAAAAAAATCCCGGTTCAACATGCCATCACTTTATTCAAATAATTAGACGAAGAATGCTACGACTGAGCTCCCCACCCACAGCTCCACCCTCTGCTGTGTTATTTCACAGGTGTGCAGGAAGTGAGGGATGCATAAAAAAAACACATCATGCTGTGGTTTCACCAACATCACAGCTCAGCAAATGTTCGACAAATATTTGGTATCAGATCAGAAAACAACAACATATGTGGTCGTTTTGTAAGACGCGCCCTCTGCTTTTGAAAGATGTACGGCACAAACGTGCAGCACCATACAGTAAAAAGAGCATGGTTTACACCTCCGCAATCCACCACCAAAGCAGCCGCATGCTGATTAGGGGCAAATAAAGCGAGCTACGTCTTTTGATTTTTTTTTTTGTAACGGGAAAAAACAAAAGTGCAAGACGAGAGAGCGAGGCTCTCTCGTCTCGTCAGCGCTCCCGTCAGAGGCACAAAAAAGATTTGAGATTTCAAAGTCACATGCAACCGCGACTGCACCGTCTTTCAACTGCGGTTGGAGTTCAAAACCTCGCAGCTCCTTCCATCATGGCAAAGTGAATGCGCTACACAGGGCGTACACAGGCAGATGTGAGGGGAGAGCGGCTCGGCCCTACTCTCCGTGGAACTGCCAGAATGGGATGGGAAGAAAAATGAAAATAATATAAGAAATACAGCTTGCTCGCAATAAATAGCAACATCTGATAAATATGGTACAATCATTATTTTGTTTGTGAATTTCTAATGAGCCTCCTTGTATCTAAACAACAAAAAATCTACTTTAAACAAAACAGGCCTGAAATAAACCCATCAGTCAATTTTGCACATTGCTAAAAAATTTGTTTTTGCTTTTGTTCTTTGCCTGCCGCTGCTCCTGCCTTCACGTGCCATTGTTCATGTTAATTCAACACCAAACAAGTCATTGTATTTTTACTACGGACTCTCCCTTGTGACTAATTACTACTCGACTCCAAGTGACGTTTCACCCCTAGACAATAAAGAGGGGCATGCTGCTTTCACACAACGAACCAATGAATTTAGCCCGTATCAAATAAACGCTCCTGTTGGAGTGATTTGGCTGGCAAATCAGCACACGTGTGAGCCAGTTATTCAGATCACAGTGTGTGGAGGGAACCTCCTACTGCGCAGCTTTGAGGAGATCTGAGGGACAAGAAGGCGCCGAGCCGGCCTGGCTGCTCGGGCCGGCTCGCTGGCCGAGTTTTCAGTCTCCCGTGTGCGAGTCATTAGAGAGGTGCAGCAGCAGGAGCTGTAGGGAGTATCTGGTCTATACAGCGGGATCCAGCAACTACTCTGAAACAGAGCAGGACTGTGGAAGTACAGCAGATGGAAACAGAAGAAGACAGAGAGGGAGGGAGATAGAAAGAGAGAGAGAGAGAGACGCGGCACGCCTCATTAGCACTATCCCAGAGGTGAGGGGAAGGGGCAGGGCAGGCTTCCCACCGGCCTCTCTGTGACTGGTGATGTCATCAAACCGTTCCCATTTACGGCTGTGGACTGTACGGGGATTGAAGGGGAACAGCTGGAGCAGGGTTTGAGCCAGTGACCCTCTAATCATGAAGCTGCAGGCCCGCCACCTAAAGGTCACAGTGGACTGCTTGATCGCACTCAAACAGGAAGAACACAGATAGCGTGCTAGCATGGAGCATGTGTGCAGGTCCAATCATACTTTTAAAGTACACCGGGGCTCTGCAAGCCCTCTCTCCCACAAACCACTAATCACACACACACATACACACACCTTGCTCTTATCTGCCATCACCATCACACATCCGACAGATCAGAATCAATGGAGCTACAATGTGAGGACTAAATCAAAGGCTGCGGTTGGAGGATTGGCATATGACCCTCTGTCACTGTGGAAGCTATGTCAGTGATTTCCTTAATTGGGCCGCAGCCAATATGGCTGAGGAAAAGCTACACAAAGAAATAACAATATCTAAAAGATATATATACAGTATATATATTCGAAAAAGCCTGTGTTAAAGCACAGTAAGAGTCTGTTACAAGTGCGTCATTTTCACCGATCCTAGATCTGATTCAACAGCCATAGAAGATCAGATCCTGATCACGCCACAGGTGAGATTACATGCCACCCAATCACAGGACCCTGTATGCGGTTGTAGGTATAGCTTAAATGCGCCAATAGACCCTTTTGCTAAATTCCACCCTCGAACACAGAGTGGCCAATCATAGCGTAGCAACGCTCAGCTCTGACCAGGGTCCGACAACTCTCTGGCTCTGCTCCATAGACGATCATGCAATGGTTTCAGATTTTCCTAATTTTCAGGCTGGTTTTGTGGATTTGGAGCTAGTCAAACGCTGTGTAATAGTGATACTCGTTACACGGAGATATATGCTTCTAAAATGTTTCGTTTCTACCTAAAAACCAGTGGAGCTAACATTAGCAGAGTATGTTAGCACATCATTAACTAGCTTTATCCCTTCTATGCTACGCTAGCTACTGCAGGTATACTGAACGCACTGAAAGTATACTGAATGCAAACACATGCTGCTTTTTTTGGTAACAGTAAATAAAGACCTACCGAACTTTACAGGAACAGTGTTCCTTAATTTCATTGTCTTCTGTCTTGAGGTTCACTTTCACACTGTGATATGTAGCTTTAGCCGCTATCCTTATTTGTTTAACCTGTTTCCGCTGCAGAATAAGTTTGACATCCTGGATATACATATTCTTCAGATGCATGTTATAGACCCATCTATCTGCTTCGCTCGAAAATCACTTTTTCATGTTTCCAGAAATTAGATCATATTTATGCAGGGGGTGCAGTTAGTGAAAGTGTGGGCTCCATCGTATGCAGCTTTTATTCACTTCTTTGTAAAGCCCGATGCACACTCAAGCTTGGTAGCTCTGACAATTTGACGGAGTAGCAGCAATGGACCGGGGTCAGAAGGGTCAATTCCTACAACAGAAAAAGTACTAAATAAATATTCGTAATGTCTGCCGTTGTTCAGTAAGTTTGGCTTGTGTAAAATTTGATAAACCTGCAACAGCTACAACAAACACATGTAAATGTAAGGACTTCTTTGGCTGTGCAAAAGGACAAATGGACTTCTTGAATAAGTCAAAAGCAGAAAATGGAATGGAAAAAGAAGACTTGGTGAGTCAAGTCCCTCTGTTCCTCTTTTGCATTTGACATTTTTCCTGTTGTTGTAGTTTGGTTTGCTATTAAGGTCCAAATTGTCATTTCTCTGAACATTTATTTTGAGGTTTATACACATCAGCTTTTATAATGATACAGTTTTAGTAAAGCTGTAGACTAAATAGAATACATTTGTTACCTTTCCAATTGAATATGAATATTAATACAGCCTGAATATTCCATCAACACCATCCCACACTGTCAAACACGAGAATGATCACGAGACAGAGAGGAGCCCACGTGTTACCAAAAGCATCGAGCAGGTGTTCTAACAATTGTCCTCAGATCAGCTGACAACTGTTGCTCTCAAAGCACCGTGAAATAAATGCCGTGTGTCCTTTTAGGTATTCTAGCCATCATGGCCGCTTCTCTCTCACGGCTCTCTACAGCTGACAGTCGCCAGTGATAGAAGACTGTGAGTAACATTATGACAGCCTGCTAAAAAACACACGCCGCCCGGCGAACCCTTTCCCACAGGTGTAGAGCGATCAGGGCCAGGGCATTAGAGCGGCTACGTGTTTGAAGGCTGCTGCTCTCCAGTGAGCCGCCAGCTCCTCCATTATTCACATTGCTCGCCTCTTACCGTGGCCTCGCTTCGCAGCACTGACAGTGCTAATCGCGGCCGGCGTAATTGCATCTGATTGAGCCGTGCCAACTGTCCCGTTTGATACGGGCCCAGACTGAGACCTCTCACTCAGCTCCCCGGAGGTCAAGGGGTCGACCGACGCAGACAGACACGCACAAACCGTCCCCAGAGCACGGGCAGGTGACGGAGAGATGATGCCTGATGAGAAAATGGACGTAGACATTCAGTCAGTCGGACAGGGGAGACGAGAGGGAGACTTTCAGAGAGGGATGGAGAGAGGACGGGGTCAACAAGGTCGGAGAGGGTGATAATGATTGATTGGATACATCAGCGGGAAGCTATTTTAGGTTTTAATCAACCCTCCAAACATCACACACATGCACAAGAAGTATGCACACACACACAAGTGAGGCATGTATGGCAAAGTGGAGGACCAAGAATTCCTTTTAGCTATAGTTGGATCAGAGAGTGTTAGTGCGGACAATGCCACGCTTAAAAAAAACTAAAAACGTGCAAACAAAAATATTGTGTATTACAAGAAAATTTCAAATAAAAAAAATTGCTATTGAGGTAAGCAATGGTGCTTTGATAAGATTTTTTGAAAATACTTGTTTTGGCCATTTTATCACCGTCTCAGTTGATATGGTGAGCCTGTTAGCAAATAGTTGCTTATTTACACATCCAGCAAATGTGGCGCAATGTTAGCATTCATTTGGAGTTGTGTTTCAGACCACCTGGCAAAAGTTAGTCCAATACTGCCTCTCCTTTTACCTCCGTATTGGTCTCCTCCAACTCCTGAGGGGAAGATTTGTTTTTTTAGCTGTTAAATGCCCCACTTGCTAGTTTCTTTGGTGCTGCGCAGGTAGAGTACAGTGTTTTTGTATTATTACAAACAGCTGCTTGCTGCATCTGGGCACAATGCTGTAAAGAGCTGTGATGGTGAACCAAAATATAAGCAATGAAACCAGGTTAACTTGAAAAACATGAATTCTTTGACCTTTTTTTACACATCCTGGCAAGGAGACTTAACAGCATGAGGTTATAACACAAACAGGTTGTTGTTTTTAGCATGCTGAAGTTAGCATTTAGCTCAAAGTACTGATGTGCCTTACTTAAGCGGCAACCTATGGGTCTGACAAATAAATCCAATGAGGAAGTGCCTTAAACTTGCATTCATTTTTAATGGTCACCAGGGGGCGTCCCCTCTGGTTGTATAGAAGTCTATGAGAAAATGACTCTACTTCTCTCTTGATTTATTACCTCAGTAAACATTGTAAACATGAGTTTATGGTCTCAATCTCTAGTTTCAAGTCTTCTTCAATACAGCATGATGTTCATTTAGTAAATGATGGTCCATTTAGAGTCAAACAGACCATAAAGCAGGGGATGCTTTAGGGCGGGGCTACACAGTGATTGACAGGTCGTTGTCCGTGTTTTCATCTTGGAACTTTAACCCTTTCACAGTGTGTTTTCAGTTCATGAAAGTTAATTGCAACATTTTTGTTGCCCGAAAATGTCTCATTCAAAGTTCGCTTGTACTCAGCTCCACTCTCTCATGGTATGGTTGGTTCCAAAAAAACAAGACGGCAACCGACAAAATGCCAACCTCGAGGCTTCAAAACGTATAGTCCACAAACCAATGGGTGACGTCTTAGTGATTACGTCCACTACTTATATACAATCTATGGCCTAACTACAGCTTCACAGAGACAGTTGAGCTGTAGACTACTGAATACTAAACTAACTGGTTTGAACATAAGATTACAGCTTTGAAACAAAGATTGCTTTTTTCAATTTTAACAAATAGAAAATTGTTAGTGTTGTTGTTATTTTTTTGCCAAGTTTTAAGATGTAAGGTTTCATTCGTATAATCCAGAAACCTATGCAGTTTCTATTTTGTAGATGCAACAACATTGCTGTCCTCTTTTCAGCTTTGTTTCTTGTCCGCTCCTGCTGAAAAACATAGAAAATGTCTCGCAAGATATTAACCAGATAACCCAAAACAAGTTTCTCAGTGACCCTTTTGCGCTGCATCACATGCTATAACTAATCCCAGCAGCTCCCGGAGAGGGAATATCAAAGTACATTCAAAGTTACAAGAGGTCATCATGTTAGCCTTTAGTCAAATGGCTTTCTGCATGACATGATGAGGCCAACTGTCCCGTTTGATAAACGAGTTTATGCTTTTAAGCTCTGACTGTCATCCAATTAAGATTCAGATAATGTGTTTGTTTTATGGTTATGAGATGTAAATATAATCAGGAGCATCTGTGTTGTTTAGAAATCAATGCAGTTAATGTGCAGAAAGCAGGCTTTTGTTGTAGCTCTTTCACACACACACACTTCACCCAGTATTGCATTGCTTCGGGAGGCAGGTTGGACACATCCTGCTGTATATCTTTATCAAAACTGAGCCGCATTATCATAATTGTCAGCTTTTACTGTATCTTGTCTCTTTAACATCATTTTGGTTGTATTTTTAGATCTGCAGCCTGCTTGAGATTCAGCGCCGCTAATTAAATAGACAGAGGCGCTCACCATGCCAAATAAACTGAAGTCTTTTTCCCAGGCACTCTACGAAAGACTGTCAGACGAACCTAAACACACACACACGCACACACACACACACAAACACGCACACACACTTCAAAACAAACGATCCTGCCAGCACGATGTGCAGGATCCGTCCTGATTACTGCAATTGTCACCGGCTGACCAGCGGAGTTGTGAGGGAAGCTTAAAGGGATGATTACTGAAACGATGAAAAAAAGTTTACCTGTCTGATGAAGACAGAGGGAGAAAGTGAGAGGAATGGAATGCGTTTGCAATTGAGTGTGTTTGTGCGTGTGTGTGTGTGTGTGTGTGTTTGTGTGTGTGTGTGTGTGTGTGTGAGAGAGAGAGTCAGCGAGATAATGACCTACGTGATTGATAATCGATGGCCTCCCCTCTCCCCTTGTCTCGCATTTCTGTTCTAGGGTTGTGTTTTAATGTCGCTCCTCTGCTCGCTGACCTCATTAAAGGATCTGGTTACCCTCAAACAGCTTTTTAATTTAGCCTAATGATTTCTTGCATAATAGATCAGATACTTGGTAAGCCCCAGGGAGCGGCCCTCCTCTTCAAGGTGCCTTTATAGTGAGGGGAGCAGAGGTTTCGGGAGAATGTTATTGTGCTATACGTGTTTTTTGTTTAATTCTGGGCTTCTTTCTTTAGCTCGTTTGCTTCTTATTGAATATCTTTGTTGGTAATTGATTGTGTCTGTGAAAACCCAGGGCCTTCTCTCACTCTCGTTTTCCCTTCCACCAAACGGAGCTATTCTATGAAGACATACCACTTAGTTACAGACGAGATCTTTTAATGGCATCAACCTGCCGTCATCTGCGTCGTACATTGTCATTTACATTACATTCATTTGGCTTTCGTCCAAAGAAAAACGTACAATACGCGCATTCAAACTCAAAAGGAACAAGAGTTAGATATCAAAAATTGGAGATGCAACCCCAAAAATCATCTTAAAGTGTGTAACACGTGTTTATTTTCAATATAAGAAGTGAGACGAGGGATGGAAATGATAGCGAAGGGCGTCCTATCAAAAAATACCCGCACAAGCAAATGGGTTTAAATTGATTTTCACTTAGATTTGATGTGCCCACACATTCATACCTGATGTTTACCAATGTAGTTTTAAGTCAGCGAGATCCTTTTGCAACAAATGTTGAGGTGACGTAAGGTGAAGGGAAGAAACCAGAAAACCCAAACAGTATTGTTGAAGGCTGTGTCTGCCGATTTTCTATTTCTTGCCTTTTGTAAACAAATCCCATAAAAAGACCAAAACCACCAACCAAATTATCCTGCGTACACAACTGTTAGCCAAAGCTGGATATCTGTGTTATTCCTCTGTGTCATAGAGCTCATTGTTGTCCAAAAATAGAAACACATCAGCGAGCAACACGGCTGCATGTGGTGGCATGTTCCTTCTGTATGATGAAAATGGGCACTGTAGTAGATCCCCGACAGCGCATTGTCCTCGTGCTGTAAATATTCACTCGTGGAACATATCAGCTCTAACAAACACTGATCTTTCAGCCAGCTGTTCGTTCCCCACGTAAAACGAAAAAGTCAACATTGATTTATCTGTCATGTAACTTGCGTAATGTAACAAACGACAATCTTTTTCTAAACCTAACTGGGTAGTTTCCTGTGAAAACAGGAGTTTATTTTGAAAAGACTGTGTGTGCATGGAACGAGCGTAAATTGACACGTGTTGCTGGACAGTTTTTGTAAGATATCGTACAAACCGCTGTATGACAATACGCTGTTGAGTGTGGAAGTCAGAAATTTAACAAAAAAATATAGAATATTGCTAACCTTTAAAAATCTTTTCTTCACATATTCAAAATAAAACACTTTGTATGAGCCCTGACTTTCAGCAATAGTCAGGGTAAGGTGTAGTAAGCAGGTGGGTGTTAGAAACAGTTCGGGCAAGCATTGTCTGATTCCATGACTGGTGATGTAGCTCAATAGCACAGACAACCATATCATCAGAGGCAGAAACAGATATGCACTGCACTCAATCTAAGGTTCATATGCAATGCTCAGTGAAATGTCCTGGGAGCCTAAAGTATGCAGAGCTCATAGCTTCCTTGTATACACAGTGAGCGAACTGTCACACACAGAAACCCCAAGTGATGAATGGAACTCAAAATCAATTTTCTACAAATGTCTTGGGAAGGATCCGTCCTCTCCATATATAGCGGAGTGAGCTGTAATCTTGTGCAGCACCGAGACACCAACACATATTCCCTTCCCACACTCACGACATAGCCAAACCCCACAGCCTCACACACCCACACACACACACAACACAAACAGTGAGCGTGAGGGGAAGAGACAAGCTCCGTCCCTGATCAGCAGTCACCCAGGCCTCTTCGTCTCGACATGATCACTGCCTGTCATTAGTCAGTTGCTCTGTAAATTATTTAGCTGTGCACATGTTTGGCAGCGTCTAAACACACCAGACACAACGCCACGCAAAGTGCTTTCATGCGCCGAGCGACGCGCTGACACGTTCTCAGAAAATCGGACTCTCGGAATGAATGAATAAGTAAAGTGTGTGTGTGTGTGTGTGGGGGGGGAATAAATAAATAAGTGAAACAAACAAAAACACACTTGCCGGGTTTGGGGGGGGGCTGAGCGTTGGGGCGGAACGACGGCGTAATTTAGCACTCCACTTCAATCCCAGTCAAATTAAAAGGGAAATCTTAATGCATGTGTCTCTCCCAGCATTGATGTGCGCTCTCCCTGTGATATGGCGCTGCGATGGTAGACGCATATGCCTGACAATCTATTCCCAGACTGGCCTCGCTGCCACTCCAAACCAAGCGCAGCGCCACTGTAGCTATTAGACCGGCTCTTTTGGGGAACTGAAGGCTTTTCATTGGAAAGAAAACCTGCCAGGGCTCTTTTGTGTCTTTTTTTTGCGTGTGTGCGCACATGCACGCCTTATCGCACATGTAGCCGCGTTTCTGCACGTTAGCATGCTTAACCGCGCGTCTAGGCGTGTGTGTGTGTGTGTGTGTTCGGCATGTGCGTCAGAACTCAGGGGCCTTGTAATCAGTGCGGAGCGAGCGCTCCGACAACGCCACTCCCCACCGCTGAGCATTATGGGGCCTCGGCAGCCCGGAACTTAAGACAACATCGCCGCACAAAGTGGGTAAACAGTGTTTGACATGTTTTCAATATGGTTACATTAGAACAAGCTGCGTTTGATTGAAAAGCTAATATTCAAGCCATGCAAATCATCAATCATGGGAAAAGGGCTATTAATTATTCAATAAAACAGTCTAATTCAAGAATCAATGTAGGGAAGCGGAGAGAGGGATGAGGGGGCTCCCAGCAGAGAGAGGGAGGGCGAGGGAGAGAGAGTGGGTAATATAAAGGAATAGGGAATTACCCCTCTCTCTCTCTCTCTCTGAGCTGTGGCCCATCTCGTCCCGAGCTGTCAAAAACAACTGCCGCTCCCGCGTTTCATCTCACCAAGTTTAAAGACGACTTTGGAAACACTTCATTTTACTCGCGGAACTCGTTAGGTCTTTGTTCCTCATTAGTTCATCGTCTTTTTTCCGTCTGTGTCTCTGTTACTCCTCCTCTGTTGTCACCCCCACCCCCCCCCCCCCCCCCCTTCCTATATCGCTCCTTTTCCTCTTTCTTCGAATTCATCGTTACGGCTCTTACGACCGCCTGGCTCGGCCGTTTTGAAGTTTGGCATTGTGCCGTCTGATCTCCAGCAATTACAACTGGGCCAAATCTCTTCCTTGGGAATTCATTATTTACGTTCAATTAAACAAATTCATCAGCGGTCTCCTCAGTGAGAGTTTTTCCGGGGGAGCGTAAGTGGTCGGCTGTAACGAAGCCGGGGCACGGACCGGCACAATCAGCTCTAATACAAAGACTCGTAGTGTCTCCTCCAGCCAGGCCCCCCCCGCGGCCCCAGCACCTCAAAGGTGTTTTCACAGGGTTCATTAGTCACTGGGGACTTCTAACGTCCAACAGTGCACCCACTTCAAAGCTCATTAGTATCTATTATTAATGAATTAATATCCAATATCTTTGATAGACCCAGGCTATCGTTAAAAGTTCTGGACTGAGCGTTAACTTCATTCCAACCCTCATTTGGGTGACAGCGTCTTGAACTTCCACTAGTGACTTTTTGCAGATAATTTGGGCCACGTCAGGCCTCAGCAGCTCTCCCGGTCGCGGCGCTGTGAACTCTCTATCCTCTCATGCTCACAAAACTCATGGAGTGTCTATGAGGCGTTTAAAGCCACGCTGCCACAGCTGGCCTGTCGGATAACAACCTTGCGGTTCAGGAACAGTCGATAGAAAGTGGTTGTGGGGGATCGGAGTTGAAGAGGATTTCTGCATGATCGCAGTCACACAAGATAAAAAACAATTGACTCACACACTGTAGTCACATGAAGTCAGCTAGTTGAACAACCCTCCACCGAGTGAACTGTTGTAATGATAGTAAATAATAAACATTCCATTCACTAACTATGATTCTGTTGATTACTTAATCAATGACCCAAATATCAAAGGATAAGTCTGGCAACATTTAATATTACTCTTCACTACAAA
The DNA here is from genome assembly GCF_910591455.1 of Pholis gunnellus. Classification (NCBI taxonomy): domain Eukaryota; kingdom Metazoa; phylum Chordata; class Actinopteri; order Perciformes; family Pholidae; genus Pholis; species Pholis gunnellus. The sequence continues at coordinate 4,961,112 of NC_136539.1, forward strand.
CAATTCCATGAAAATGAACTAAAAACAAGCCAAAGCCTGATACAGCTCATTCCCCTGAGCCACTGACCTCCATTGCAAAATCAGTTTCAATACTAACATATAATACTCATAATATCAACGATATTGGACCCTGACTATTATTTTAAGACAGTTGAAAAATGATGAACACATCCTTTAAAATGTATCATTTTGATTCTTAAGGATTTACGTCGTCAATAATATCCAATACGCGCCACAGACAGAGTTGGAAAGTCGTAAAGTATTGAGAGACGCATTATTGCATTGTTGGTTTTGGTCTTTTCATAGGATTTGCTGACCATAAGAAAATATAGAACAATGCCCGTTCAACCTGTAAATGCAGATACAGTCGTATATCAAGCGTTTATGGTGAGGCTGTGTTGCTTCAGCTCGTGTGTAAATACAGGATAATACCACTCTGAAAAGTTAGCACGGTATCACTTTATACCAGCAACAAGGCATGTGTCCTTGCATCTTCAACGGAGTGCGTTGCCACAAAAATTGAGCAACTTGGGTGACGGGCTAGTCTCATCCAGCATTCGTAGCAAAAGCTGCGTCGCTACAGTAACGCTACATTAAAGAACAGAAAGGAGTGATGCAGGATGAACAAAGACAGACCGGACATGCACCGATAGAGTCTGTGCCCAACAGAGGAGCTGTGTCTGCTGTTTCGAAGTGTTTTGGTTTTAAAAATCCGACGTCCACAAGACGATATATTGCAAAGTTTGCCGAGCCACTGTTGTTGCCGCTGGTGGTAAAACTAGCAACTTACTCCATCACCTCAGCAGAAAACATGTGTTGGAATACCAAGAGTGTGATGACGGACGTCAGATTCGAGGCCGTCAACCGATAACGTTAACGCGAGTGAAACAGTGAAGCCAAAGGGTCAGACATCACTTGAAGAGGCTTTTGCTCGAGGCAGCATATGACAAGAAAAGCAAGCGGTGGAGCGACATTACGAACGCCATAACGATCCAGCGATGCAAGGACATGGTCCCACTACAGAGAGTCGAGAAAGACTCAGAGCAATGATTCAAACACTGGATTCAAGGTACGTCTTACCAGGGCGACAATACTTCAGCCAAGCTGCTATCCCAACATTATAGGAACAAACGAGCACACCCTCTAGTATGCAAAGCCTTTATACATGATGACATTAAAATGTTTTTATACTCTATGTACTCCTGACAGAGTAAGCCACTATAAACCTATAAAAACACAGTCAAGGGAAAAAACAATACAGTGAAACCGCCAAAATCTTAAAAAATACCGTGATACACATTTTTGGTCATACCGCCCAGCACTAGCGGAAGTGTCTTAAAACTTGAAGCAGGGTGTGCTTTAGGGCGGACTTACTGTGATTGACAGGTTGCTGACGCTGTCTGGCGTCTCTACGTCACTCCTCCACATTCCAAATATGGTAACTTCTGTTCATTGGTTGCGAAAAAAATGACGGCTGTAATCCAAGATGGCGACCCGAGGCTTCCTAACGGCAGTCCACAAACCAATGGTGACGTCACGATGACTACGTCCACTTCTTATATACAGACTATGGTTGCAGGTGAACACATTGATCTGATTTAAATCAACAAGAGAGCGGCATTTATTTTCACTCATTGCTGTTGTCTGTGTGAACACAGCCTGAACCATGACATCTAAATGTCTGACCCAACCTCTATTCTAACCTCCCCGAGGTACAGCTAATTCTAACTCTTAACAATAAACAAAAATCAAGTCTGAAGTGTCAAGTGTCCTGTAACAGGTGATGCAAAACAAAACCTTGACAAGGCCTGGCACTCAAATTGGCATTCACAAACAACAAGTTTGTAAATGACCAGAGGTTGTCAGTACGAAAAGGCAGACAGAATCAGTATCACTGTATGTTCGGCTAATTAACCAGCAGGGTCGCAGACTCAGAGAGGAGTAAGAGGACAATGAGAGAAAACAAGGAGCCACTGCGCACACACACACACACACACAAAAGGAGGATCATGCAACACAACACCAAGGGCCTTCTCTGTGCATGTTAAACAATACTCAGACTGTCAACAATCAGGCATAAATTAGCAGCCGTGGCCTCTACTGTATTTATTCTGGTAATTACCTCCCAGGAGGGCACACACACACACACACACAAGAGCAGACACCACAGCGTGGCATGACACACTCGCAGTGCACCAGCCCGTCGCCTCAGACTGTGAGGGAGGGGTGTGTAGACATCCCATCAACACCGCCTGTGTGTGTGTGTGTGTGTATGTGTGTGTGTGCACAGAAACATATGCAAGAGGAAGACTTCTTTTTCGTCCCTTTGATTGTGTGCGAGAGCTTTAAACCATATAAATCAGTGAGCTGATAAAAGCTCATCATTCTGCTCCATTAGGGGACAGCAACCTCCGAGACAGATAGTGACTGATTGATAGACAGTTCTGAAAACATTACAGATTGGGATATCAGAGTTCAATAATAAAAACATTTAAAAAATAAACTGACAAAGAAGAGTGAAACAGTGAGACAGACAGAGAGAGAGGGAGAGAGAGAGAGAGGGACAGGAAGGAGGAGGATAAGAGACACGCGAGCGAGGGGGAGACAGAGAGAGACAGGGACACGGGCAATGACAGCCACATGAAATCTCATCTCCATTTTTGACAATGGGGGAACCGTCTGAAGAGCAAGAGAACAGAGGGAGGAATTTAACTGCTTTCATCTTGTCATAATTATCTCCAAGAAGCCACATGAAAGGGAGAATCTGTGTTTTTTTTGTTTATAAATTAGAGAACAAGGACATTTTCTGTGTCAACTTTGATGGCATTTTTCCTCTGTGCATGGTTGAACAGTCCTGGGCTAATGATCCCTTCTCTTCTTAAAGCGGAAGGGGAAAAAAAAAAAAAAACGCTGATGAAAATTGCAATAAAAACGACACTAAACACAATTTAGCAAATGAGCGGAGAGCCGAAGTGTCATAAATCGGAGAGTGTCGTTATCAAAATTGCTGCAATTGTTGTGCACTCACACGTCTGTGAATACGTGAGTATCTCCCAAATCTCTTTTAGCGTTGCTGCACCGCTGTCCACTGACGCTCATAGGGAACGCAACACGTCCATCCGGAGCCAAAAAGGCAGCGTGGCCTGGCCTGACTGTTAGTGGGTGAAGCGGCGTTTTTTTCCCCTCCGAGGCTCAAACATCATTAAAAAGAGCCGAGGTCATTTCTATGATCCATGCAGTTGGGCTTTCATGGGCAGATCAACTAATGGAGGCTGAAACCGACGGCAACAGCGATCAATAGTTCCCTTCATGACACACAGCAGCACTCTGGGTATCCATCAATCTCCGCGCTCGGACAGGAAGTTAACCGCAATCTGGAAATAATAACTGCAATGGCTTAGTTGGGGCCTTGTTGCCACAACAACTCTTCCCGGTGACAAAGTGAGTGTTACATCCGTCCCCGAATGCTTATTTATTCTACTGTAGAGGCATTGTTTACATGTACAACAAGCAGTACATTAAAAGGGTCAGTTCACCCAAATGACAAAAAAAAAGAAGAAAATCCAATTGGTGCTTTATAGTTTGTAACTAGGCATAACTGGGACAATGTTTCTGGGGAAAGATGTGGCTTTAGTTTTGTTTTTTTAAGATAATTTTGCATTACTTTAAGCTCCACAAACTAAATTCCGATCCTGCTCATATTACTGGTGTGATGGCCACAAATGAAACTATCCATATCACCAGAGATCATTCGGGGTAATTGGCAAAATGTGTTTTTACACATCCACTCTCACACACGTTTACTGAGACTTGTATATTATGATGTCGTGTAATACAACTGTACTGTTACAAATAACACTTCTGTGACGCCGCCAAAAGATTCTGTTTCGTTGAATTTTCGGAGGGATTTTGTGGTGTTCTTCCTCTAGTTTTAAAGGTGCCAAGTGGAGTTTTCCTGACAACAAGCAGAGTTGCTGTTTACATTTGGTATTACTCACCTTAACGTATTGTCTGTATCCTTGAGGCCTGATGAACCAGGATTTGCAGATTTTTTTAATAGTGTTTTTTACTGGATTGTTTACATACATGCTTCCTTGCTAGCAGTCTTCTTTTTCCCTGCCTTTGTGGGTGCAATATGACGTCTCTGGACTCATTACTGCCACCTGTAGATCAAAATAGGGAACCCATTCATAACAAAAAGTGCTTTACAGTGTCAACTAGTGGTCAAAAAGTCCAGAGGATGCCTTAATGTGCCTTATTACTAGATGTTATACATCAGGGTTTTTCATCTAGAGCCAAATTATGAAGCACAAGCTGTTAAGTAAGTATTTATTCTACTATACGCTTAGTCAGGAGTTTTAAGCCACATTCTTGTTACAGTTTTCCACACTCAGCACAGGACTTCAAATCAGCCTTTTTTGTTTTACACACATGGGTTGTGGAAAAGCCTGAAACGGCCTAGCGGCAGCGGACAACAGGGAGCCTTAGAGTGATTTTGTGCAAATGCAGAGGACACAGTCATTCTGTTGGGTATTGCTTTCTTCACAAGATCAGTTTAACAATCACAGATCACTGGTCAAACGTACAACTCAACTTTTCCCAGGAACTGCAACATTGATGCATGCATCTTTATCCTTATCTATTTTTGCATCCTTTCTCTCTGCACCCTGTTTCCTACCTTGCTGAATATGTGAACTGGAATGGTTAATGGCATCCTGACAAGGTAAGTTAATCGCCAATGAAAGTTCAATAGAGTTGGCAAATGTAAAAGTATACAGGGAACAAAATGCTAAAATAAATTGAAATGCAAATTTATTTATTTTTAAATAAAATAAAAAAGTATTTAATTTACTTATTTTTATACTGTTGAATACTGAGGAAATATAACATATATACGTATATATATATTTATAAAAACATTAAAGAATGTACCTTTAACATCTCTAATTAAGATGCATTGTTGCAACAATTTACAATTTCTTCTATTTCTATTTCTCACTTATTCTTAATTAATCTATTTTCTAAAAAACATTCAAGTAGCTAAAACATCTCTTTAACATGAACCTGTTCATCCATGGATTCATGTATTCATTTTTGTCTCATATCATAAATTGATTTTAAAATCATCTGCAAAGATTTCTCACACGTTTGTGGTGTAGGCATACAGGCTTATACCAATCACTGACCAGCCTGAGCCATATGGACCAAGCCCAAGTCCAGCCCACTCCCCCAGTCGGCCTCCTTCAGTCTGCCAGCTGCTGAGCCGTTAGCTAAAAGCTACAGCACTTGATAAAAACGCCTATCATCTCTCACCAAAATCACACACAAGCATTCCTTGTCTTTTGCCCGCTTCACGCTGTGAACTGGATGTGTTTCTTTTCTCAAAACAGCTGAAGCGTTGCGAGAGCGGCGGCTCAGCGGCTGCGAGCACACCCTAATGTGGCCGAAGAGGAAATGAAGCTGAGCCAAAACATGCACCAGGCAGACCAAAACCTAATTCACGTTCATTACAAGCTAAAGCAGGTTAACTTCTGCGTCTGTGATCTTAAAGTCCGTGGACACGCATGAAACCGCGTCGGCCTCTATTTCCAGAACAGTCGCGGCGTTCTGCTGTGCGAGGACAAGGACGGACCAAACTGAGCCATATGTCCTTTTCACTCTGCACTAGGCAGCTAAGTCTGTGGTCATCCATCACTGCCTCGTTAGAGAGGAGAGAAACCGGGGGTTTGGGCAACATATTGCGGCAACATATTGTGGGAATACCGTCACATAGACAGGAGGCCAAAACTCATACTTCTGCAGATCTCAAATAACCTCCGGCCTCTCCTTTTGTGTTGTGAGATTGTGAAATATCTGCACCCTGCGTCCCCTCTGTGTCCTCTCCGGCCATCTGTGGCCCCTCTCACCTTTGACCTTTAGCAGGGGTCAGCAGAGGTCAGGCGTCTCAGGTTTGGCCTATTGTTTCATATAAGCAGACAGTCTGTCTCATTATAAAAAAAAAAATACGAGACACGTGCACAGCTTTATCCTCGACGCCACAACACGTCTGGTAATCCACACTGAATAAACTTTTACAAGATGCACAAAAAAAATTAAGACAACTGCTAAAAATTCTTCTCCACCCTGACCGAAGTAAATATGTATAGAGTGAGAAAAGGATTGCATAGTGCAAGGGGAACTATCCAGAGACATCATGCAATATGTTAATCACTCTACAAGGGTGGGGGGGGGGCAAGAAATCTGCGGGTGTTATACAACCACACAGAAACCAAAACAACTCAGCTAAACACCACGGAGAAGTTGTCTACAGAAATAAGACAAAACAAGCCGCCGTAAAGCAGCGGGGGGGGGTAAAAAATGCTCAAGGTTTTCCCCTCCACTTGGCGGCCGCGCACGTTTGTGTTTCTACGGAAACAAACCCTTAATTGTAGTTTACAGGGAAAGGGTAATCACTTGTGAAACAGGGCGTGTTATTATCCTGCCCAGAGTGTGAATCCTAAGCAGGCCAGTCGCCAGCTCCATCGCTTCCATCTCTCCGCTGGCTGAATCCTAATGGCTGGATGGAGAGAAGGAGCGCGGGGAGCAGGGAGGGAGAGAGAGAGAGAGAGAGAGAGGCTGACAGCGGGGCTTGACATGGGCATTAAATCATGCCCCGAGGAATCCTCCATCCACGGGCTCCTGACAGCCGCGCTGTCATCACGGCCAGGCCACTTCCTATGCCTCTTGACAACACTGGAGCAGAATTAGTCAGAGCATCAGATGTAAATTGGCGCTGTTCAAGGATGATAATGAGCACCAAGATACATGTCGGTGTCACTGACGGGACGCCGTCGTGATTGGCTGTCCCTCACACCGCGCTCCATTAGGGTCTAATGGTATTCAGGCCAGGTATTGGGCGGAAAGGCGGCGGGGAGAGAGCAAGCAGGAGGGACGGACAGGGAGAAAGTTTCCTGTTGGGATCAGTTTGTTCCATTTGTGCGTGTTGGTTTCTGCAGGTACCCCCGTGGACAGAGAGGGGGACATTTTGCACCGGGTCCAAGCAACAGCCCCCCCCCCCCCCCCCCCCCAAATTCAGCTGTCCACTCACTGACCATCTTATCTCTTGCATTATCTGTCAAACGTCCTCAAAGATCACGCTCCTTTAATTCTAAATTCCATCTCATCGCTTTGTGTTGTTGCTCCTCCATTCTTATCCCGTCTGAACTCATGTGAGAATTCCAAGCACACACTGAGTCACTTCCAAAAATGTTCCAGTCCATTCAGTAAAACTCTTGGCTCCCTAGTTTCCTCTTCCCCTCTCTCTCTCTCTCTCTCTCTCGCTCTCTCTCTCAGCGCAGTATGTATGCATGCAGTGTGTACAGCTTGCTAACATAATGCAGTAATAGTTGCCAGCGTGCCATTTTCCCCTGCCCATGCTGAGGATGAGCCAGCCAGAGCCTGCCCCAGATGCATACATTTCCCATAATGAGGCAGGTGGCCTCGACAGACGGCTCGGTCGTGTGGGTGACACCGTGAACACCGCAGCTCATGGGCATCTGACTGACAGACAGTGCCAGTCCCTTCCCTCTTCTGCTCCCTCTCTCTCTCTCTCTCTCTCTCTCTCTTGCTACATCTTTTTCTTGCTCTTCCACCTCTCACTCTCTCCCTCCCTTTCCCTTGTTCAGTGTCTTTTTCTGAGTTTCTGCGTGCGCGTGTGTGTGTGTGTGTGTTTGCATGTGTGTTTCTGCTGCTTTGTTTCACTGTGGGGTTATGGGTAAATTCCTCCGCTCGGCGGCAATTTCACATGAAGATAGCTGAAGGTCATTAATTTAACTGCCGCTGCTGTAAGAGGGTAAAACTCACTGTAATTAAGAGCGAATAAATAATTGATTATGTATATTTTCTTGTAATTGGCTCCTCGTTACCCTTCTACATGTGGAATGCTAATTGATGCCGGGAGTTAATTATCATTTCACCATGAAGTTACAAGTATATCCACAGAGATGTTGAAGACGAAGTGCCAAGGTCCTACCGTGGCCGTATCTTTAAGGAAGCGAGGTCAAGCAAAAATTAGCCCAAAAAAAAAGGAGGAGCGGTCAGTACTTGGAGTGGTGCAAAATGCCCCGCCAGCCACCTAATTGAGAGTATTTAGCAAACAAGCACAGGAAGTGGTAAATGGCAAGGATTAAGCCAGAGGCCCTAAGCAAGAGGATCCATTAACAAGGATTCCCCAAGGCCTAACTAAAGACTAAAGATTAAGACTCCAATCTCAATGTAGGTCTGGCAACAGAGCCGCTAGCTGATTAAAAAAAAATACCACATCTTCATCTTCTGATAAAATGAGTTGCAGCAATTAGTTATATTAAGCAAAAGTCAGTTTGGAGAATTTGACAAGCAATTGGTGGCTGTTCATTCTTGCACATAAAGGGAAAAATAAAGTATCAATACTTGGAATTTGAAATGTCCTCACTTTTTGTTTGGTAAAATATTACTCAGCAATCATGCATATTTTTCCATTTTACAGATGAGGATAAAAAAAGTTTTGACATGTTTGTGGAAACAGCGTCTAAGATTCAAACGTCTGGTTGGGCTTTACATGTGAGGCCGTTATCGGTAGGCGATGTGCTACTGACCCTGTATAGACTGCCAATGGTTTACAAGACTTATTCTTTCATCTTTTTCAACAAGCTCAGCGATTAGCTGGTTAGTTTACCAATGTTATCAATGATTCAACACCGGCTCCTGCTGCGTTCGCATTATTTGAAGGTATAGGGTTCCAGCTAGCAGAAGCTGTCTCTCTTTCATTGGTCCGCTTTTGATGACCACACTGTCAGAACTCACAGCAAGCGGGAAGTCTAGTAAATACATAAATATGTATCCAAAAGTATATATACAAACATAAAGAACATGAACAATGTCAATGGATTTGAGGTATTAGTGCAGAATGGTGGTAATAGTGCAGTATGACTGATTAAGTGTTCATCAGAGTGACGGCCAGTGGGAAGAAGCTGTTCCTGTGTCTGGTGTCTGGTGGTTTTGGCGTACAGAGCTCTGTAGCGCCTACCAGAGGGGAGGAGTTGGAACAGCTTGTGTCCAGGGTGTGGAGGGTCTGCAGTGATCTTTCCAGCCCGTTTCCTGACTCTGGAGGTGAACAAGTCCAGGATGGAGGGGCAGGCTGGAACCGATGATTCTCTCTGCAGACCTGACAGTCCGTTGTAGTCTGTCTCTGTCCTGTTTGGTGGCCGATCCAAACCACACAGTGATGAAGGAGCAGAGAACAGACTGGATGATAGTGGAGTAAAAGTTCCTGCGCTCAGCCTCTGCTGGGCCTTCATTCATTACTTGCCTCTTGGCCTGTCCACACAGTTATTGCACCAATCAAACTAATGTTGGAGTTGCTGTCACTGATGGAAAACGAGTAAAACTTACATTTCTTCTTTTTGGTAACTGCAATTTCGACCAAATAATTACACCAAGTCCAAAGAAACACTAAAACTTAAAATACTGCTGAGACACAGTGAAAGAGAGCGAGAGGGAGAGAGAGGGAGAGAGAGCAGAAGTCTCACTCTTCTGGTAAGTTGCTTGCTCAGTGAGAACAGAGACAGCCGTCGCCTCGTGTGTGAGGCTTCCTTAATGGAGTCGTAATGTGTCCAGCAGCGAACAAAGAGCCCAGACTCCTCTTCACACTGCCTGCCTTACAGGACCCCTTCTGTCTGTCTGTCTGTCTGTCTGTCTGTCTCACCGACTGAGGCGTCCTCTGGCTTGCCTGAATTAATTTTCTACAACAGGGCCAGGCCTAGGGCAGCTGTGTCAGCACTTCATGAGCCTGGTGAGGACTGCAGATGTTAGCACGTCTGGTCTACGGGCCCCGCGCGTATACTCTTGACAGTCCTGTCAGGGAAACTAGAAGGCAGAGATGCTCCTCGGCTCCTCTTACCAAAAGCCCGTGTGATCAGCTGCCTCTCTGGAATAGCTTTCAGGGCACGGAGAGGCGAGGAAATGCTCACTTTTTCGATGTCAAACATTGGTGGAATATCACAGAGATACAGAAATAGCTTCACGAGGCAGCGGGGAAAATAACTTAGACTATCTGGGAATTCGTAGCCCACTAAAATGGTCATTTAAATGAGGCAATGTTTTTTGTCTGTATAGTAAACTGCTTCCTCTGTTCCTAGAAAGACTAGTTTGGAGCACCAGACAGCTGCATTGCACTGTACTGTAGCAAGCAACATATTTTTTTTTTTTTTTTGGATGCGTTGTTTTTGTCTTTGAACGCTCTTTCCCTAGTGTCCTCCCGCTGCTTTCTGCATGTTTAATGTATCAGTCATTCAGGTGGGGAGTGACTGCTATGGCATTGTCTTTTAGAAGCGGAGAACTCTCTGTTTTCCAACCACCGCGCCAGGTGTAACTGAAATTGACACGTCTTTCAATACATGCAGGGAAATATGTTATTGGAAGAGACATCTTTTATTCTCCAGAACTTTACATCACACGCGATCTTGGCCGAGCGCTCTGATCTGGATCCCTCTGTGGATAAAGGGGCGGGGAGGTGCTGCACGTACGCGCGAGTGCAAGTGTGTGTATTAAATAAATAAAGTCCAAAGACAAATCGATTAACGCAGAAGTTTTCTGGGAAAACTAGACAAAAAGAGAAGAGAAAAAAAGTTCTATGGAGCTACCGCAATAGATACGCAATATTAAATGTAGGACTGTGGCTGTACAGGCTGCTGCTGCTGTCCGCATCAAATATACTGAGTTCAAAGTTCTGACCGCGGGAGGCAGTGAGCTTTGTTTCATAAAGATTTGGAGGAACAAAGCATGCGAGCGAGAAACATTGAGCATGAATAAAATAAAGAGAAGAGTGGATTCAGGCTATATTGTCTGAAAAGGCATCAAGCGAAAGCATTATGGAATAATGAGCGATGTCAGACGAATAAGAAGATGTTTCTCCAGCTCTATATGCTTTTTTTTTGCTTTTGTCAAATTCATCAAGCCTTTTCTTGAGCGAATGTTTATCAAAGCAGAAGAACTGTTTCTTGTGTCATGAAACCACACGCCCTGATGTGCAGCAGCCCCCGCGGCCGCTCTCAGGTCTCTTTCGTTTGGACATGGATGGCGTTTAGCGCCCTGGGGCTCTGGACGCGGCTAACACCTGGACCGGGGCCTGGGCTGCTGCGGGCCAAGCAGGTGAACCAGGCAGGAAATGAGAGGACGCTGGTTCCTGGACGAGTGACACCGGCGAGCTTGGATCCGCACACAAGTTTTTAAAGCCGGGATGTTTGAACACAATGTCATCCATATCGCGAGCTCGTCTCTGCTGTGACGTGTCGGAGCTCTTCCGGATGTTTTTCTGGCCCCGACCGTCTTGCTTAGATGTGTCCTTTCTGGCCTGGTGAGTGTGATTTTATCTTGGACTGGCTTAATACATTTGAACGTGGGCCGGGGGTGTTTGAACTTGAGTGCAGCTTGGCTCCGTCTGTCCAAGGCTTACCATCACACACACACACACACACACACACACACACACACACACACTGATTTTCACTCTGTTTCTCTCTCATGGTTTTTCTCTCGCTCCCTTGCGGCCTTTCATCCTTTTGTCGGAGTATGCATAACCGTTGAGGGAGTGCCAAACTGGGCTGGGCCTGAGATGCTGATACAGTAGAAACCTACGCTATCCCTTTAATGAGTACACACACACACACACACACACACACTTTCCACTGCTCTGGCTATTAGGCGCCAAGAACAGGAGGAAAACTATTTGAAAGTGAATTTTAGATTTCCGGTCGTGGAGCTTTGCCTAGGAGTGGCAGCCCAAGCAGAGGTGCGAGCAGTGCACACACACGCACACACCTCACACACCTCACTGCTTCGGCTCCAGTATGCTCTCGCACACAGCATGGATGATCAAAAGAGGCCAACGGCTGCCGACCATTATGCCAATGACACTTTGAGTAAGAGTCCAGAGTGTGCAGCAACATGACAGCCATTAGGGATTGAAAGTGGGACTTTAAAGGAGGGCTGAAGGACAACTGTCAGCGCCGAATCAAAGGCAGAAAGTGAAATCTTCATAATGCATTGCACTGGAAAATTCCCCGCTCTGGCTGTCTCTGTCAAACGTGTGCGCTCAAAAGTATCCCATATACACAGCTATGCCATTCAAACCCCCCCCCCCTCCCCTCCAAAAAAAACATGAAACAGCCAGGAACAAAGGGTTGATGAGGGGAGTTCAGAGACTGGCACTCTGTAAATGAAAGCGAACAGCGGTGTGGGGCCATTGTATGTGAGGGTGGTAGACAGATAGATCATTAAGGACTGGACTGGGTTACAGTCAGAGCGGAGGACTGGTAGCTAGCAACTCCGGCACTGCACCTCTGCTTCCCCCCAGCTTAGATCCAGCTGACAAATGTGACTGAACCAGCATGGCAGCACAATTAGAGCTAATGGATCCCACTCTGTGACTGTCACAAAGAGGACTCAAAACTTTTTTCAAAAGCGCCGGCAGAAGCTTTGTCGCTGCATGTCTAAAAAAGAAATATATATATATAGCTTAATGTGTTTACAATCGCTACAATACTTGAAAAATCAACGGGGGCCAGACGAACTTTGATTTGTCCACTCATGGTTTAAAATTGACAAAACAGAGGGCGGCTTTGTGTGTGTGTGTGTGTGTGTGTGTGTGTGTGTCGCTTCAGTGCTTCTCATTGGTGAAATCAAGGCCTGCTGCTGGCACTGACCAAACACTCTGCTGCTCACTCAGCTTGGCAGAAAACTGCCTCTAATGTGTCTCTCTGTCGCATAATCAAGGATTTCACACTCTAAATCTTTGATCTGAGAGAACCCTCTCTGTTGGGAGAACCCTTCAACCGCTACCGCACACACACACACACACACACACACTGTACACACCCTTCTCGGATCTCTGATCTCCTTCCAATTAATGATGTCAAATGAGTGTGTTTACAGGCTCATTAGATTACTGCTGCAGAAGTAGAGCACCGCCCTGCATCGCCACACACACACACACACACACGTACGCACACCCGGACCAAGACTCTCTGTGTCTTGACACAGCCCTTGGAGGGAAGCCTGATGGCAAAGCACCAAAGCACTACTGCCACCACAGTCATAGCTGTGGCTCTCTGTGGTAACGGAGCCATGATGGCACAAGTCCACACGCACACACACACACACACACACATAGATGTCCAACCCAGCTGGACCAGTTTGGAGGCAGTTCAGGGCCGGTTATGCCGCAGCCAAACAAAATCCCCTGAAGAGCTCAGACACACAGACCGAGGCCAAGGCCTGGGGACACACTGACAGGTGTGACCGGAGGTACCCTCACGGATGGATGGATGGATGGATGGATGGATGGATGGATGGATGGATGGATGGATGGATGGATGGATGGATGGATGGATGGATGGATGGACCATTTACCATGCAAATCAGCATGCGGCCTTTAAAGAGACCTGGTGCGTGGCGCTGCGGACTACCGCGCAGCCTGAGTTCAGTACAAATTTGCGGCCCCAACTGGGTAGGAGGTCACCCCTCCCCCGACCCACCGCAGGGCCCAGCGCTCTCACCTTTAGCGCTCGCCGGGGCCCGCTCGCTTTTCCACCGGCTGTAATTATGACACTAATGAGAAGAGCGCGAATCAGAGGGCTGCACGCGGACAGGAAGATCGGCTTTGACGCGCTGCTTCAATTACAGAACAGTCTGTCTTTGTAGAGCCCGAAGACGAAAGGGTTTGAGAGGACTTAAGAGGATGAGGGGAGGGGGGGCAGATACGGCCTCTGTAATTCATATTTAATATCTGCATCTGTGTTTCGCAGCACCTACCATCCAACCAGTGACGTAACCCCCTCCATAATTGGGTTGTAATGATTGTTAATGCATGAATCATGTGCAGCAACATTTCCCATTTACAAAAAAACAAAAAAAGAGAATGCACCAAACGCACAAGCTAGATGAAAACAACAATAATCAAAATTCCGTTGCTGACTTTGAGCATCATTTATGGATGCACTGGACATATTCCACTGAGCTCTGTTAGTCTGCTAGTTCTTCAAGAGGAGTTCGGCTACAGAGAGCATTTCTTGACAGTGTGTGTGTGTGTGTGTGTGTGTGTGTGTGACACTGTGACCTCAGCTGGAGTGACATAACCTGTGGCTAAAGAGAGAGCGAGAGTGAGTGCTGGCTCAGCAAACGTCGCTGTAAACAGTCACTCAAAACATCACAGCGCTCGCACGCCCCCGAGGAAAACACACGTTCACAGACCAGGAAGTGACACTGACAGTGACAAATACCTCTCTCAGGTATCGCGCTCTGCCGGTCTGCACACACACACACACACACACCATCACACACACACACACACACACCATCACACACACACACACACACAGCCAGGGCATTATTCTATTGTGGTTTAGCAGCACTACTTTTTTCCTTCCACTGGGAATTCGATAAGCTAGAAAATCGCTGCATTTTTCACACACACACACACACACACACACATACACACACACACACATTTTACTCTTCTTCTACCTTCCATTTTCCAGTCCTCTCCCCAAAAATCTTCCCCATCCAACTCAGAAAAAACAAATGACTGGTGGCAAGAGTCTTCTTGGGCTTGCTCATATTAGAGCCATTACTGAAGCTTTTTTTTTTTTGGGCCTGTATGTTTTAGCCCAGGCATCTATTTTGTTCTATCCTCCGGTCCTCTCTTATATCGTTACACACTCTTCAGGCTTTGTGGTTAAATTATGTATTAAGGTCAATGTCAAAACACGGAAGATGTGTAATCTGCAGGGAGTTTCCTTTTATTCATTATTACAGTGAAGGCTGAGCGCAACTGTCAGCAAGCCGCAGTTGCGCTCAGCATGGAGGCTCATGTGCTCAGCGGGGCCCCACCGAGGCCTCTCTCTCCCTCACTCTCCTCTCCCCTTCTCCACCTATCCCTCGGCTCCCCCGCCCAACACACACACACACACACACACACACACACACCCTCTTCAACCTTCTCCTCCTCCCGGATGGACCCCTGATAGATTTACCCAGCTAACCCGACTCACTTTGGGATCTCCCTCTTCTGCAGCGCCAATCTGAGAGCTGTCAAGTGCATCTATATGCCGGTGTCATAAATCTGAAGGAGAAACATCACGTACGCCGGAGACCAAGGGGAGAGAGGGGCAGGGAGGGAAGGGGGGGGGGGGGGGGTCATGCCATCCGCTTGTAGTTTAGGGAATTTGTCTAATCTGGAATCATGTCAGGATACAGCGAGGCTACGCAATGCACTCCCCCTCCCGCGAGCGGCCGCACTTGGACATGACTAAAGCGAGCGAGTGAATGAAACAGAGCGAGAGAGAGAGGTTGCAAATGTCTTATGCTCCTTGTTTTGATTCAAGGTAAACTTGACGTTACGTGTTGACAGGACAAGCTGTATCATCTCCGCGGGGATTAGGATCCGGGGGTTCGCTCTGTCTCCCAACAGCTCAACGCTTGACCCCTTCCTTTCCTCAATTGCTGTCAAATCAGCTTTTTTTCTGTGTCAGATGTGCAATGACAGCTGTAGCACAGCCAGCTTTGAGGTGCGCCGGACGCCTTTAACCTCACTGGGCTCGCAGATCGCTTCCCCCTTTAACGGCCCGCGGGGGCAAAGAAAGGGTTTGATGAATCTGGTCCAGCTTTGTCCCAGCCAGTGTAATTATCTTCCGATTAGATTAATTCAGTTAGGCCTCTGTCGCATTTACCGCACTAACAGCGTTCCTCGGAGGCGACCACTCTGTCATGTTAACCGTTACACAATTATGTCTGTAAGTGATAATAACTGCTGTTATTATCAACCACGCGACACACGAAGACCCATAAATAAACATATGCAACAGAGGCAGACACATTGGAATGAAATAAACAAGCACGTATACGGTATGTGGGTAATGGAGAGGAGAGAGGAGAGGAGAGGAGAGGAGAGGAGAGAAGGAGAGGAGAGGAGAGGAGAGGAGGAGAAGAAAGAAGAGGAGATTCATTTCGAATTTCAGCAAAAAAAAGCTTCAAAGAAGAGCTCGGTAAACAGAATAACAGAGGGCGCGAGACAAACAATGCGGGCGAGCAAGGTTATCACGCTTTTCTACCTCTGAGGGAGTGAGCGATGGAGGGAAGGTTAAGGCACTCGACGGCACCCAGACGGGGGAGGCGAGGAGGCCAGGGTCGGCTTTTCCTTTTGAAAAAACACACACACACACACCCTCTCCTCTCTCAACCTCCCCGGCGGTTGCATCTTCTCCCTCTCAACCTCACGTGTTGTGCTAAGGAAAATGCCTCCTGACTGGTGGGCCTAATTACTGGCTCCTCGCTGACCCGCGCCGCGGCCGAGGCCTCGTCAAAACGGTGATTCAACATGATCCCGCACCGGCCAGCACCTCACACTAATGAATACTAATGAATAATTATCACCGGCTCGCTGGCGCGCCGGCCCACTGCAGGGACACACGTTAACGCACCCACTTGTGGAGCCGCTGCTTAGAGGCGTAGAGGCCCTTACCCGGCAAAGCTCGGCCCGGGCAAAAAAAAAAAAAAGAAGGTTGTGCAGGAATATGCAGCTCTCACTGAAGGGATGCAGAGAGGAAGCATGGACGCCCTCAAGGTTAAACAAAAGCAACACTGAGCAGGACCGGAGTGCGCTGACCCCTGCGAGGGCTGTTTGGATTTGTCATGACCTGTGTGAGGCTTAATGTATATCGGGGGGGGGGGGACGTGCTGTGGCAGCTGATATGGGTTAACCTGAACGCCGGGGACCGTGAGCGGCGGCTCGTTCTGGTGACGTGATGAAACATGTCAGCTCGAGTGTGGCGTCGACGATCGGAGCGTCGTAAACCTCCGGCTGTACCGGAGGAAAAGCGACGCTTCAGTGCGACTAGGGGGCGCTTATTGGATGTCAACAAGGGACAAAGTGGGGAAGAAGAAGGTCGGCGACCTCTGACCTCGAGTCATAAAACCTCTTGTGGGAAAGAAATGTGCTGACTTTTTCTTTTTTTTACAGTGCTGGGATGATAATATCATTTTAGCAATTGATACATGTGGACAAAATTGTCAATAAATATTGATACATTTATTTGAAAACAGACGATGTGTCTGTAGATTTCCTGACGCGGCATCGCTCCACTGTGAATGAGAAACGATGGAGAGTAACATGCTGCTTGCACATAAATGCCTCAGTAATCATATTACAATCGTTTCTATATAAAGGACCATTCTGGATTATGAGCATCTTTAGATACTTTAAGTATATTTTACTGATAATACGTCTGTACTCTTACTTAACAGAGTATATTCAAACGGTGGTGTTGCTACTTTTACTTCAATAAAGACTGTATTTAAGTAAAAGTTAGTTATTTATCAGATCATGTGAGCAGTTAGAGTTGTTCCCATAAACACAA
This sequence comes from Pholis gunnellus, assembly GCF_910591455.1. Lineage (NCBI taxonomy): Eukaryota > Metazoa > Chordata > Actinopteri > Perciformes > Pholidae > Pholis > Pholis gunnellus. The sequence continues at coordinate 4,978,541 of NC_136539.1, forward strand.
CGTTGCCACAGTTGCAGCGGATCACTATGCTGAGCACACGTTCCGGTTACTGAAGTGCTTCGACAAGTAATTATGTGCAGAATGTTTATTTGTGCATAAAACCACTTCCGCTAATGATTTCATGGTGTTATTAATGCAGTTCAACATCCCGCCTTCGTATGACTTTATAGAACTACTCCAGAACAGCATTTACACTCAGCTCACATCATGAGGAAAGATGCATTATGATTCTTGTGCATCCTCTATTCTGCAAATAAAATGCAGACAGTAACAGTGAGTTTACCTGCCATTACTACTCATTGTCATAGCAGCCATATTTGTATCTGGCAGATTTATTTTGGAATGACACCAAACTACCTAATACAGAGTGTGAGTGCTCTCATGTGTGCCAGTGCGTGCATGAGTGTGCACACACTTCCCCCCCCCCCCCGTGAGGAAATGTAAAACTTCTTGGTGTGTTATTTTTCTCCCCACCGTTTGTTCTTTTGATCTGTGTGTACATTATCTCCAGCTCTTTGAATTTCAATTTCACTGTCATGTAAGCTCTTTTCATCACAGCCGACGGTTTGCGGCTCTAATAATATTCAACTTTTAGGTCACAGTGGAATGCTAATTATATTGCTATTTTAATTAATATGTCCCTGCAGGTTTCCATATCAAATCAGCTTTAACACCGCGCCGTGCACTTTGAGCCAATAAATTACGATGAAACCCCCGAAATAAAACCTGCTTCAAAAAAAAAAAAAAGGGGGGAAGATTTGAAGGTGTGCAGGAGCTAGCTTGAACTGTGTTTACATAAATTGCTCATTGTTGCTTAATAAAACTGCATAATTTCAACCACATTTGGGTACGTTTGAAACTGTTTCAATAAGCCATAATGGATGTTTCTATTTTCTGCTAATAAATCTCTCTCTGCTCCCGAGATAAAAGCCGCAGCTTAGCTGGTTATCTTCAAGGGCAGCGCAGTGTTAAATGTGCTTTAAACACAAGGAGATAAGTGTAGGTGTTGTAATATTGCACACTCTGTGTGTGTGTGTGTGTGTGTGTGTGCTTCTAGTGGCATTTAAGGACTTAAAAGTGCTTCACTTTCCATCAGAGTGTCATTTGTCTGTCAGCATTCTGTCTCTGTGTGTGTGTGTGTGTGTGTGTGTGTGTGTGTGTGTGTGTGTGTGTGTGTGTGTGCGCGCGTGCGTGTGCCTGAGTGTGTGTGAGTGTGTGTGCGTGTCACCCTGGATCCTCGAATGGTTGTTTTGTCCTGCAGCTGAGGGTGTCCCATTCATCATGTTGAGAGGGAACCGAGAGGCCCGGGATATGAGCACCGCTGTATTCCTCTCATAATCAAAGGTCATACCGGGGCTTAGTGTTCAAATTGCTTTACTTCACCGCAAAGCAGACGCACGCACGCGCACACACACACGCACACACACGCACGCACACACACGCACGCACACACACACACACAAATTAGTTGTCATGCCAAAATTACGCCGTGACAAATACGCTGTTCTGAAACAGGTCTCAATCTAAACCCACTTTAGTTTTGTCCGTAAACAGGCTGCAGGCCGCATCTTTCACTGACCTCCGAATGTATTCTTTATCTTTAATTCCATCTTTTTCCGAAGAATTACGATTAAAGTTTTTGTCCAGTGTTCACTTCAATTATGCACAGCCTCCTTCAGAACAGCAGAGACGGGCTTTTGCACACTAGCAAAAAAAAATTGATATTCATGGATGTGGAGGGGGCAGCAGGGGGGGTGGAAACTATTTGGATGTTTATTATACTTTAAAATGAAGTGATCCGTATTTCGCTGCCTGCGAGGTAATTAATGTGGGGAAATCTTGAATTAAAGATGTAAATCCTGACACTTTGGCGGGGGGGAGGTTGGGGGGGGGTAAGGGGGGTGGTAAGGGACAGTGGTCTCCGAGGTCTAGATTATTCTTAGCGTATACCAATTAACACCATGTATCTTCTTTTATGTTCACTTCAATTAGGGGCCTTTACAATTTTTTAAGTTCTTTTCTTCTCAGTAGTTAGAGAATGTCAGGGAGACTGATCAAAGGCGTGAGCTGCCGTCCGCGCACCATAGGTAACGCTGCTTTGCATAAAGAAATCTGCATATCGCTAAGAAGGTTTTCATTTCAGTTTGCATGAAATTACAGAGCCACGGAGATGCAGATCGAGATGTGGAGGTGCGCACACGCGTTCACAAACAAAACCAGACAAAGCACTCCGCACTGAACCATCACACTTCTTCACATATTAAGGAGGGTTTCGATCGCAGCACCGTGGTGACATTATGGAGACGAAACAGGCCCGACACCAGTTGAATAAATGAATGTTGGGCTTGTAAAAGAGAGCTTGGGGTTATGCAAGGCTTCTGTTATTGGCTGCTTCTCACCATTAGGAGTGTTAATAAAAGAGTAATATTAGCACCCAACAAACACGCAGCTCCTGAAGTGATCGCAACCCTGATTCATGTGGGGTGATTTTGGTGCAACTGCTTGTTTTCTAGATCATCGTCTTTTAATAGGCCTGCAAATCAGACCGGGCCTAATAGCCTTCTCCTCCACTCCACCGCTTTGCTCATTTGTTTTTCTGCTCCTCCTGTCCTCCTTTCCTCTTATTACCCAGTTTTTAGCCTCGGGACCTTCTGTCTCCGGTTGAGGGTCAAATGAGAAATCGCATAACTCGCCCTAGCAGTTTGGGAACTTCTCTTTTTATTTTTGCAAATAATACAGGAGGACTTATTTTTTTATGCGCTTGTGCATTTGCAGATTCGCACACACGCATGCATTTGTCCGGTTCAACGTTGCCGGCGTTGAAGCTCTTGACAGATGCAAGGGGGGGGGGGGGACAAACAAACAACCTGTTCCCAGTCGTGATAATCACTGCTCACTTAATTCCATTACACCGTTGGCCACCAATAAATCAATGAGCAAATGAACTGACCGGCTATGAGGAATAGCCATCCGGAGCGTGTTCTGTATTATGCTACTGATGTTCCACTGACGGTCGTCCCGGAGATATATCGAATGCTCTTTAAGCGAAGTGCTGACATCATAATAAAAGGGCCGCCGTGAACTGGCCGGCTGTGCGGTCTGGGAGCTCTGGGCTAAAGAGACGACCGGCCTCTGAAGAAGAGGAAGAAGAAGAAAGGCAGTCTTCAAAGTCAATACTGCAGACCAAGTGCTCAATAGGGTCGCATTGACTGCACATAATGAAACTACAAATAGCCTCTCGCACAAATACACTAATATGAGAGGGAGGCATGGAAATAGAGCTATAGTCAGAATAATTATACGATAACTGGGATGATAAATAATGTGCTCAGTGGTTTCTTTTTGACACTAATAGCACCCTTGACTTGTTTTGAAATCTGTCAGTTTAATTGAAGTCTTTCCTGATCCAGAAAAAAAAAAAAAAATCTAGATTCGTGGAATATATATTAAAATTGACATCGCATAGAGTTTATTTTTAAATCTACTCCCATGCACTTTCACCCCGGCGAGCGTGCATCTGTACGTGACTTTTGTGATGACAGTATATTTAAACCATAGTTCATGACTTTCATGAAAAAAAATGAAGGGTTGGCAAATTCAAACATCAAAACATTAAGTTGGGCGCTATGTCTGTGTAGCTGTGTGTTTTCATAACCCGAGTGTCTCGAAGCATTATGAGCAAAAAGCTCTCCCGCTCAGCCCTCGCATTTCCCAGGGCCAATAGCAGCAGTGAGAGGAGGCTGCAGGAGGGTGCAGAGAGACGCAGCGCGAGCAGCACAGACAGCCATCTAGTGTCGGAAGGCAGCACATGCATTGAGAATCGTCCTCTAGTGCACATTTGCTTCTGCAGTCGGGCATCATCAGTGTCATCATTGCTTCATGTGTGTACAGCTCCCCAGAGCGGGAGCCATCCTTCATATTTCCGTGAACGGTATTCCTACGATCATCAATCCCCACTGCAAGCTCAGGCCTCCGATCTGTTGGAACATCACATTAACAGTTTGGTGTAATTCACACAGAGCGTCGGTGATGGGGAAAGCTATTGTAGAATTAGCACCAGCACAATTCAAGGGAGCTGTGAAAGGTTTGTTTTTACCTCCACGATGAGTATCTCATGGGTTATCTGTGTAAACCGCCCACTGACAATCAGTCATTTTTCCTTTTATTTTATTACTCTGTCTACTTACGGATGCCTGCTCGTGTGTGCGATCTGATCTTGTGTATTTCTCTCTTTTCCATCATTTTAATATATTTTCTCTCCCTCTTTTGTAACTTATTAAAGTATACCCCGGTGAGCGCCCTGTTCAAGCCTCTCTGCACCTCTCTATTATTTCTTCTGTTGTCATTTTTTTTTTGTTGCATATGTGTAAACAAATCAACAACGATGCATGAATCCAGCACAGTGGCCTGCATTCGGTTTTAAAGGGCCACAAACAAGAGTTTTTTCAAGTCGGGAGCAGATAAGCAGGAAAAAACAAACATCACAATGTACTAACAAAGCCCTGATTAGGCGCCGAGTTATTTGTTGTGTGTCAAAGAAAAGCTCTTGTGTGCTCTGGAACAAGGCGACACCAGGTAGGCTAATGGTCAGAACTTGTCTGTTCAGCCCACACGGAACGCACCCTGGTTTAGCCTAATAGCTAGCCTGCTGCGAGAGCTTCACCTCTCCCAGGGATGCTACTGAAATAACAAGGCATCGCTTCCTGGACACTGTGTCCACCTCTTTTACCGGTAAAGCCTTTCTTTGTCTTTGTGTCTTCTGTGCTCCCTGTTTGCATGACAAAACGCCCCCCCAAAAGAAAGTGTTTCCGTTAATGTATTCAACCCAAATAAACAAAGATTATAAACAAATGTGTGCTATTGTGTGCATATTGGGAGCATGAATATGTATTTGCCGAGCGCTCAAACAAAGACACAAAGGGAGGCCCTACCTGTTGTCGGCTCAGCCCCCTTTTTTCCCCCCCCGCTGTGAAAACCCTGCTCCCTTAATAATTGCACATCATTATGACAATAGATGTTAGGTAAAACACGTAAGCCCAAGGAGGCAGGAGCACAGGCAGACAAACGCGCATTAATACTGTACAACGTACGTATCACCATGACACGTTTTTACAGTCCGTCCCCCCTCGCACTCCACCCGCCGATGCAAAGGTCTCGGCCCCTCTAGGTCGGGCGCTGCTCCCACAGACTTATCATCTAATTGCTTTTCATTGATCCTGTCCGATCAGGTGCCTGATGTTCATCCTTTCTCCAGCGGTGTCTCTGCCAGTCCCAATCTGACAGGCGCGCCTCCTTTTTTCCCCCGTTGCACATAAAATGCCCGGACACACAAAAAAGGCAGCAGAGGATTGTTCCACTGAGCAGAAAAAGTTTCCATGGACCCAAAAAGACTCGACAAGGGGGGACATTTGCTTGTGTGTTTATGTGGACTTGCATGAATCAAGATATCTCCTGGCCTGTTGTAAGTTCCCATGCAGACCAGGATGAGGGCATTTGTGTAAATATTAAGGGTCTTTGAGAGGCTTTGTTGCCTAAAGACGGGAGGACGGTCTTGCGCATCTCAGACAAAAGGGAGTACAACAACGAGTCTGTGTATTTTGGAGGACATGACATCCTGTGAGGTGAGCCGGAAACCCTCCTGAAGATTATATGACGTCAGCATCAGAAGCGAAGGCCAGCGTGCGTTGGTACAGTTGGTACGACGATCAACGGACAGCACATAACCCTTGACTACATTTTCTTCTCAGGGCTTTCTTCTTTCGCCCTGAACCTGGACTACAGCCACGAGCCTACACACACACACACACACACACACACTGATGAACATGTGAATAAACCCACCCGTCTCAAGGGGAGATGCATCGCAGCGTCCGTTTAATATGCAGGCCGGTTCTTGGTGGTATCAGATCAATGGAGAGTTTCAAATCAGACACAGCCGCCGAGACAGACGGAAGAGACCATCTTTTGGTGCACATTAAGAGAACGCTTTCCTTCCCCCTCAAGATCACAGTTCCCCCCCCCTCCCCCCCTTTCTCTTCTGTTTTGATGGAGCCATTGAGGAAGACTCAACTGTCCTGAGATGCTCATTAAGAATATTAACGTGGAGAGGTTTTTTTGTGCTCTAAATTGGGTTACTTTTAAAGTAATGGGCTAATTACAGAAAACTTAAGGCATTCTTTTACAAACCTTTATCTGGGAAGATGTCCAATTTGCTGTTAATACTTAACATTGTTCCACGAGTAACTTCGGCAATTTGGCAACAAAATTGCTCCAATTTAGTTTGCGTCGTGTTCTTGATCTACACATTGTGTTTTGCCGTGGATGTAAAGAAACAGAACACGACTGTAGGAATCAAAGCTTTTATGACTATTCAATGCAGTTTACCATATAAAACAGAATCACGGAGCTGTTACCCCCACGGTGTGGCCCACATTCTGGTTTACTTCCTCGGAGAAGCCTTGTGATGTGTGCCCATGTATACTCCGAACTGTTTCACACATATATGCGGTATGAGGAGATCATCATCAGTGCTGTTGCCGACTCCCCTTCCAGTCCCCCCCCCCCCCCGCTTTTTTTCCCCGTGCATTATTCAGTCTTTTCCTGAAGTAACAGCCGCCCTCTATGTGCAGGCACGCCGACCACTAGCACGCCGTGCTAATGTGATGTAAAAGTGAATGATGAAATTCAAGGAGGCCAAATGAAAGAGAAACCGATGCGTTTGTGTGTGTGTGTGTGTGTATGAGAAAAACTCTGGCCCTGGTGTGAGTCTGTGTGTGTGTGTGTGTGTGTGTTCAAAGGTGAGGCCTTGGGTGATGGAGAATAGGATTCTCTTACCTCCTATAAGTACAGAGGAGGATAAAAGCCAGCTGTAATGACCTTGGTATAATGAAGGCCTTGCTGATTTCCATGATTTTCTTGCTTTCATGCCACGAATCTGCTATTCCATAGGAGGGGCAAGAAGGGAAAGAGAAGGGGGGAGCCTCGTCCGGCCAAACATTAGGAGGCCCAGAATCGAACAGAACGTCTCGCTCCCACGTTCAAGTCATTATGTAAACGATTATTATCTTGAGGCAAATTAACAGATGAAACACATTTTTCTTAATGGGCTGGTCTGTTTCTTTTATTATTCAGGTGACCAGTTTACGTGCAATTTCCTCAATTTCGATAAGTTACTTAGAGAGTGATGCAATGCTTGTTTCTTTTTTATCTCGAGAGCAAAGGCAGCGTGTTGTCTGGGGCCGCTCGGCGCCGCTAATATGGCACAGCGGAAAAAATGAAAGGCTTCAAAAGAGCTCCTCCACTTGGAGCTGATGTAGCGCCGTGGCCGACCTCCAAATGTGATTAGACTGCGGTAAACACAACAATGGCGAACAATAAACAACTGGTAATTGGTGTGATCCCTCCGCTCCGACAAAATATCGCTCTTGATTTTTGCTGTGAATTACGAGCGTTAATGCGACGTGCCCCTCTGAGGATATCAAAAAGCCCCCCCCCCCCCCCCCCCCCCCCCCCCCCCCCCCACCCACTGCTCCGTCCTGATGGGCCTGTCTCATTAAAAGGAGAAATGGAAGCCAGTGTTGGAAAGTGATGCGGAATAACTGGCATGAACTCACCTCTGATTCATACTGTCTCTGTGCCTGATATAAGAGGATTACGCTCAAAATGAATATTGTTTATGTGTGTGTGAGCGTGTGTGTGTGTGTGTGTGTGTGTGGAGAAAGAGGGTGAGAGATTGGGAAAGGTGTAGCCCCGGAGCATCCCAGGTGAAGTGTGCCCTCTGCAGGCCCATGTCATACACTCTCTCGTACATGCACTGTGTGTGTGTGTGTGTGTGTGTGTGTGTGTGTATCAGGGCCAGTGGAAGGAAATTTAGTGCAGATTTAATACCGATTTCTTGAGAAACGACGAATATACACGACACACGAGTCTGTTGACGTAAAGGCAGCTGCTCACGAACCAGGTTCTCCTCGCTCCAGCTCTCCAACTCCATACATGCCACCTCTTTCATTAATACGTGATGAGAGAGAACGTCTCCAAAGAGCCCAACAGGCAGAGGCATTGTTTCTCTTTTAAAGTCATCTCAGATGGAGGGAGCAGACTTCAGAGCGTCAGTGAAGTGCCTTAATGAAAGAAGTCTCCTCCTCTCCTCTGCGGCTCGTTTTATTCGCGCGGCGTATTAGGAATCTAAATGTTGACTGAAGACAGTTTGATTCTCTTGCCTGTGATTTTCTTTCTTAAGGAATAAGAAAAGAAAAAAACCACAGTGGCGCGTGTTTACAGTGTAGCCATGAAAGAGCCACGCGAAGGCCCATCACTACCTGCTGCCATTTTTTTTTTTGGGAAGGCGGAGACTGAGGTTCACACCGCGGGTTCATTTTGAAAGCCGTATCAAACGGAGGATGTTTAAGACCGAGATCAAAGCCGTTTCTGGTCAAACAAATATCACTAGAGCAGCTACATTCTTGTAAGATTGTTACTTTATGCTAGCAGTTATTTCAACAATGTCGGGCTATTATTGGAAATCAGACAGACCAGAGAAATATCAAAAAATCTATCCGGCTTCTTAAGTTGGGAGGAGTGGTGTGGAGCAAAACCAAACATGTGGAATGATGGACCAGAGTGCAACACGTAACTGACTAAAAGTTCATTGTCTTCAGCTTGTAAACTAAACATTCTAAAATATCTTGTAACGAAATTGGAAAATGATTGAAAACATATTAAAATTTACTTTAGGGACATTTTTTTAACTTCTATATTATGCAGTTTACAAATTGTGAAGGAAGAGCATGAAACGTAAAGTGGGCTCCGAGTAGCTTCGCTGTCGCTTCTATTTAGCAGAAACTATGAAAAATGTACTGGAAATAAGCAATACGTTATATTTAAGAGTCGGGTTATACAAAATAGTAATTACAATTGTCACTTGTACCCACAAATTGCACAATCTTTGTTGCTAAAACTCAATGTCTATTAGCGGTCTACACATCAACATCATTTCCAGGTCAAATTGTATCAGCATTTTAATGCAAACAGCAACATGCTATTATAAAAACTGTGTTCCACTATCGTTACCAGCCTGAAAATAAGATAATTCAAATGGAGCCGCAGATTTTTTTTCTCTGCACAGTCTGGACGAGAGAAAGAGACGACAGCGGAAGATGAAGACATGCGGCCCTGAATGCTCACCGGTGACTTTCAGCGGTTGTCTGCGCCAATATCACTTTTACATTCATTCACAGTTTACAGAGATATTTTAAGGTCCAAAGCAAACGAGCCTGAAGACAACAGTTAATGTAATTAGCTGATGTAGGTTTGACTTGTGATCGTGTAATGGGAAGGACGTTTGACTTGTGAGGTCAGTGAGCTGTTTAAATAGTAAACCAACAGTTAAAATCAAGAGGTTTAAAATGACATCTCTATACTCGACATGCCCGTTTGTGTGTGTCGTTTCTGTCTCTGCGTTCCGATTAAAGAGGAATAATCCCTCTCTGAACACACCAAGTGCTAATCCCATCTGGGTTTTAAAATGAACCAAATGTGTGTACGGAATAATAGAAGTTTCCTTAACAGTGTGTGACAGGTTGTTCTAGGAAGGAAGCATTGAGTATCCACAGAATTTAATATTTCCATCCTGTACAGCTGTATAACTATACTATTCAAAAAGAAATGATCCACACTGAAAGAAATTCTGAGCCTTTTTTTGAACCATCACGAACTGAATAGTGTCACATACAACTGTATATTCACAACAGAGATATCCCAAAATCATCCTGCAAAAACGAGTTCATCTTTACAAGGATAATCCAGAGTACAAGTCAAAATCTTATTCGTACTTTTGTGCTTTTGGATGTATTTTACATTTTTGTCCAACCATTTCTCTTTCTCACAAAAATAGTGGGAAATCTGTTCAAACTATTAAGATGATGTTTTAATATTCAGAAGAGAAGAATAATATATTAGATTGCATGACTGTGGTTTGACTTGTGTCTGGCACAAAGATTTACTGAACACCGGCTGAAGGACCAGCTCAGACAAAAGTGTCAAAGCCAGCTCAAAAGAACGTCACCGTGTGATCTTTATGTCCGCTTTAAAACAGGAGATTTAATCAGAAAAGTACCTTTCGTATGAAAATTGCAGACGGGCTATTTGTAACTTCAAGGTTAGCAGCGCCAGAATCCCCGCGATCACATGACGATATAAAGGCTTGGACTGGAATCAAAGGATCCCAAACCTTTTGCAATGACAACCATCTGGGAGTCCATTTTGTTCGAATGTCAGAATGTAATGAGTAATAGGGGAAAGTATTTGCCAAAGAACTATTGAAACCATCCATTATGTTTAAATAAATGTTGTTATTACAGCTGGATAAAGCGAAAAGTTACAGTTCAATTAGGTAACTTCTTAGCTGTGGTGCAATTGATGCTCTTCAGTCGATAAAAAAAACCTAGAATCTGAATCCGTGAACGAATGTTTTCTTTAAGAAACAAATAGAACAAAGTTGTATCTGACTTGCACAACGTGAAACAAAGTTAAACCTTAAAATAATCGCCTATTCTATTATGTGCATGGACTATAATGCGGTCTAAATAACTCTCCACAGAGCACAGCTACAGCACAACACTTTCAACTTTATTCACTCTCCTTATTAGAGCAGATTGCTCATCGCCTACTTCACAGAGCGCCCGTACCGCATAGCTGACAGCAGTAAGGGAGAGCTGCACACATGAACTCCTCACTAACACTTTCCTACGCTAACCAGCTGTCCCCCTGTGGTTTCAGCTTCGGCCAAACCTTTGAAATGTCCTTCAAGGCGTGAAAAACAAAAAAAAACATGCACACTGCTTTGGGTAAAATCCTATTTGTACACTGTAATTACACTTTGAAAAGTTACACAGTTTAAAGTTTCGAGACCTTCACTTTTTCTCTCTCTCTCTCTCTCTCTTCTCGTTTCTGATATTGATTAGGCTCCGAAACACAGAACAAAGAGGTTTCTCATTACTTGCCGGGCCTCAGACAACTTTGAATGTTTTAGATTTGATTTACAGGCGTTATCAAGGGAAGCAATCAGGAGAATTCGGTCAATAATTTTCCCAACTGCGCAGCCACCATTCATTTGCTCTCGAGAGTCCGCAGGCACCTAGAATGTGGTTTATTAGCGAGATAGAGGTTTCGGGTGAGAGGTGTCCTAAATGTCTTTCATGCTGAAAATATACCATACTATCAATAACGTAATGTCAGGTCACTTTCTTTTTTTTTAGGCCAACATGTGATGGCCTTTATCAAGAACTAACGCTTCGCATCTCAGTAACGTAAAAGAAAATAGAAGCATTAGCAACAAATAATTACATTTAACACACAGAAAAAAAAGATGATGTGAAAACGTTTGTTTGGGGCTATAATCTGTCATTGCCAAAAGGGACAGATTGGTCTAGACCATTTTGTTATGTTGCCTGCATAATAGGTATAATTACCCAGCAACACTGTGTTCACACAGACGTGGAGTAATCAAGTTGTTGTTTTTGGTTGCAATGCTAAGTCAAATAAATTCCAAGTGAAATTGTTATTGTAGCATTCATTTCCTGACTCTGTGATCATGAAATGGGTCTCAGTCATTTTCATGTTACATGTTGGCCGCTCAAGTGCGACCACAATGGGTTTCTTCATCTCTTAAATATGCATATATGTTGATGGTTGGATTCAACATGAGATACAGAGTCCGCACAGCTGAAATCATTCCACTCCATTCTTTTGACCCTGGTGTCAAATATGGTGCCCATTATTTTTTGACTGACCTCTATACTTGTGTTGCTTGCTTTCTACGGTGGGGGGGGCGGCGGGGGAGCCACAAAGTCTGGGACACACAGAAATCAATAAGAATGTCCAGCTCCATACACACACCAGGTGCTCGACCCAGCTGCTTCGATGAGGAGAGAAGAGAGGGTGGAATCAGGCGCAGATGTGTCATTGTTATTCATGCGGAGAGAGTCAGGATCAAGTTCATAAGAGGCCAAATTGGTCACACGGGGCTAGTTTCCTGGAGAGGAGTCCCACAGTGACGACCCAGTTGATCTGGATTGTGCATTGCGGAAAACAGTCATGAATTGACAAACGGTGGTAATTTTGTAGGAGACATGGGTTGCAGCAACACAATGCATGAATATAACTGTGTTCATTAAGGTAAGCATGTCTCAACTTGCACAAAAAAAAATGAAGCGTGCCTGCGTCATACATCAGTGTTGTTATAGACATGTGTTCATGCAGGATGTACTTCATGCAGAGGTGGATTGTATCTAAGTACATCAAGCGTGCTGTATTTGAGTACAATGTTGACGTAATTTACTACTTCTTGAAATATGGTACTACTTTTTACTCCACTACATTTACTTTAAAGCTACTTACTACTTAAACAAATTAAGATTTCATATAAAATACACACAAGTTTATAAAATACGACAGATTGTTACAGGTTAAATGGCCAAACTTGAATTTGTTAAACGTCTCTACCTCGACCAGCTGACATTAGAAGTAGTAGTTGTTGTGGTATGGTGCCTAGTAGTAGTAACGTGAGTCTAATGCAACACTTTCAGGGGCCACTGCAGCATACTATATTTTCTATCATTTTAAAACATTGTGCTAGCAGAACTGGATGTATTTTAAACCGCGGTAATGCTATTTTTTCTCACTGAGTACTGAGGCTTAAAATAAGGAAAACTGTAGCAGCAGAAATAATGACAGAGTGGAGACATATTTTTGTACACACCGCAGCGAGCAGTGAAGCAAGCTTTTTCTCTGAACAGGTGGGCGGTGGGAAGACATGTTCTTGGAGGAAAAGGAGCGTTTTGCCGAGATGAACCAGAGGATGAACTCTCACCCTGCACAAGATCTCGCGTTAACACTTTGTGGTTACCAGGGGAACGACAGCCTGAGAAGTAGCACTTGTGTGCTTCGCTTTCGCTCAGCGGAATGAACGCAGGAGGTGCAGCGATGCTTCTGTAATTCAGGTAAACAGATACGCGTGCAACAGCTTCGCCGATGAAGGAAGTAACGTAGAGTCACTTCAACGCATTGGGCTTTAACGTGCATTCACTCTAAGGTTGGTTACCTCAATTACCGGCTAACGTTAGCTTGCTAGAGCTAATGTAGCTAACAAGTGTTGCTAATAGAATCATCTCACACCAACATGGACTAACTCTGTAAGCCCTGGCTTCTCGTGTTTAACGTTAGCCTGACAGCTAAGTGACGCTAGCTAAGTATATACTTGCTTTAAGCAGCTCTATTTCCTACAATGGAGTTTTTAAAAATAGCTAATGATACCGGGGTCAATATGTGTGTTTACTTTTGCCTGTGGGCTACGGCATTGACATTTCGCGCTAAAACTCAATAACGTCAGTGGGTGTTTTGTTGTGTACTCAAAGCAAGGAAGACTGACACTAAGCAATTGCAAGTGTTATTTTCAGTCACTGCATTTAAAATAACTTGGTCATCTCGTCGGTTGTACAGTGTATCTGTATTCATTGAGGGTTGTGCTTGAATTACAGCCCCAGGGTGGTGTGCTGTGGTATTAACTCTTATATTTCTGCACAGGTAGCGTTACGTTCAGCGATATCCTGCAAAAATGCCGTCACCACAAGTCCTCCAGCCAGTTCTGAAGATGAAAGTGGATGAGCTGTTTCTCAACTGGTTGAGTGACACTGCAACCCAGTCGCTACTCAAAGACTATCTTGACATAATCAAAAGCGGACAACACATTGAACTGAGCTGTGGGGACGGCCAGGACAAAAGGTCGCTGACCTTCAACGAGAACAACAACGTGGCATCCCAGAGGAACCTGGCGGAGAAGAAGCCCCTTCCTCTTGGCACTCCCTCCAGCCCCCCGTCTGCCAGCACTCTGCCCTCGGGCAGCAGCAGTAATACCAGAGTGACCGGACCCAATGGCAGGGTGCTACGGAGGTCTGTCAGCACGAAAAAGGCAAGTTCTCGACTGAAATGGTCAATTAAGACATTGAACAACATTTAAACTGTTCTGTTATCACACAGCCCATCGACATAATTCCAAACACCTTATCCAAACTGAAACAGTTTTACATGTTTAAACAAGATTCGGAGGTTCTTACAAGATCATGCCAACGGGCAACCATGTAAGGCAGCTCTTAATAACATCGAAAGCAAGGCGTATCCCGCAGTATCAGCCTTCTTCCTGGAGCCACCTGAGGTACCCGTGACTTAAGGGTGTGTTGCAAAATCTTAGACCTTCTTAGGCTTTGTTGGTTTTGCAACAGGTATTCGCAGTAAAGTCTGAGGCGCAGGTAGAGACGGGGAATATAGCATTATTTTGCAATGTACATTAAATGTAATGAAATTCATCTTCATTACATAGGTTGAAATGGTTATATTGTGTTTTAGTAGACTGTACGCACACAGTTACCAGTTTCTTCGGTACACCTGTACTAATCGAATGCATGAATTCCATGTTTGTCAAGCTAAGTTAATAACCGCCTTAACAACAAGCATGCAGACACTTGCTCGTTTACTTTGCTTTGACCAAGGAAATGAGGACCTGTATGAGTTTCACTGTTTATCATAACGTATACCTACTTCATATATGCACACAAACTGTGCCATTAGGCTTTTTTTCACCGAAGGCGTTTTAACATAACATAGTATAAAAAGCAGCGGTCTAAATAACAGATAGCTGCTTCTATTTCAGGGTCCTGGTATTGTGCATGCTGGCACACTGTCATGGCCTACTGGTGTATTTGAATAAAATGAAGCCAATATTGATGTTATTAGTAACACTGGTGCTTTTCCTATTATGGCAGGCTAAACGTAACCGCTGTTTAAGATCATGCGTTCATGGGTTTGCTAAGTGCAGCGGCATTATAGCCAAAAGTTGCACCTCATCAGTCATAGCATGAATATCCAATAGTAAATGTAATGAGTTACTGAGTTTGTGGTTGATCTATTTTTCCATGTGATTATAGCGTCCTTGTTGGTAGCAACAACATTTGCTGTCTGCTGCAGTGTCTTACTTTAACTCTAACCCCCCAAGTTGGACATATTTTAAATCCCACACTCAGGGGCTTTAATCAGTTTATTTGATCCATCCCAACCGTTTACAGATTTCAATTTCTAGTTCCTCACAGTTGGCCCTAATGTATCCTCTGGGGTCTTTATTTTCTGAGGCTTGCCACAAGGGGCTGCTGAGTAGCCAACCAGATCAAAGGCATGGAGGCGCTGTCCACGCTGCACTATCACAGTGGAGCCTCCATGTCTGAAGGCATATGCTGTGATTATTAGGCAAATACTTTCCAAATGTTCAGGCCTCGCCCAAGAATTAGTGTGGTATGAGAGGTGGGAGTGTCTGAACCGAGCCTATCACTGCCACTCTGGCTGCTCCTTTCAGTCCGTGTGGGGCAGATCTTATTATCACTTAATGTAAATCTTGTTTTTTTTTTTGCTTTGGGCTGCTTCGATTATAGAATTGAAGCTGCACAACGCAGTTAAAAGGCTAAACAAATGTTTTGTGTGTCTGTTGGAGGGCTCTGTCAAGATCAGAAGTTGTGAGCGTAGCGAGTGTGGTGACAGCCAGACAGCTGGAGGCACGTGCTCTTAGAGACTCCGCCTTCGACATGCTGTTGACACGCTAAAGACGTTCGAGTGGTTTACTGGTGAGACATCACTCTCTCTGACTGGAACACCAGGGCTGGAGGTAGAGCAAAGACAAGATGATCCTCTTCTGATATATTGTGTAATGCAGATAACTATACGTAGCCTGCATGGGTTTATAAGTCACCACAAATCAATATCAACCAGATCCACAATAACAAGAGTCCAAAAATATAGAATACCTATTTGCATAACTCACATAATCATATTATCAGTGTTTATTGCCTCATATCCAAAGCAAATTTCATAGGTCTATCATAAAGCATATCTTTTTAACCAACTAGAAAAATGGAAGAAAAAACTTATTTAAGAAGTCCATAATGCTTAACTTTCCATTCTTTTCAGACACATGTAGAGACCTAAAATGCATCAGAATGAAACACCCGTTAGAGGTTTTGATCCTCTGTTCACCAGGATATCTCAGGTCTAGGTGATGATACAAACACAGGCCGTTTTGTGACCCGATGAGAGATGATTCATTGCTCGAACAGCCTGAACACAGGAGGAAGAGGATGTGAAAGGCATTGCCGTAGCATGCTGGTCTCTCTCTTCCTCACAAGGGTGATCCATTGGCTTTGAATCTTTACCAAGAGCTTTCCTACTTGTCTTGGTTTTTTATGAGCCCTTATTGTGGAGCAGTAAGAGGTTTTACAGATATATACATTTGGCCCCCAATGCCACCCCCCTCACCACAGATTCATAAAAAGCAACTGCTGGACACTTTGTATGTATTCCTCTGGCCTCACTGTGTTACTCAATATTAAAGGGATTGTGAGGTCGTACAAAGTAATACTCCTATTTTAAGACAACAAAATGAATTCCTGCATACAGATGCATTCTTCAAAGGATTACTCAAAAATTCAATTTATGTCACGCTGATGCAGCCTGGAACAGCTGGTCCGACTTTGACATCAGACACCGATATAGATAGCCTTGGTTCCCTTGTGTTGGCATTAGACACCCAGAACTCTGCCAGTGAGATGAGGCGTGGCAGCACATTCATCCTCTGTAATTTTCTCTGAAACAACTTCTATTAGACGCTGCTCATTGTCAGCGCATGTGGTCATAGATTTGTCATGTGCACTATGTACAGTAACTGGCAGCTTCCTAGAAAGGCCTGGCTTCAGGTTCTGCTGTGTAGCTCGGCAGCTGAAATGTCCTCTGTGTTACGAGTGCAATAGGTCACACGCGGAGACACTCAATAGCCGTAGCAGTATAGATTAGTATAAATAAATGTACTTTGAGGGTTTGTTTTGTTCTTCAGTTCTCAGCGTCCACATTTAGGATCACAGGTTATTTCACAAGATGTATTTTTGTAACGTGCTCGGTTGGGCTCAGCAACATTGAAGCTATTTGAAGCAAAGGGTCTAGAGTCACGTCATCAGTCACCTGACCTGTCAGACTGAACCAGGTGTTAAACGTGTTTCCCACAAGTCCTTTTATTTTGGAGTCGTGGGAATTTATCAGTATAAAGTGTTCGATTGCAAACGTTGGGTTTCAGCTCAGAATCCGTTGATCCAGGCCTGATGTGAGATGGCACAAAGAAGTATGAGGTGGCTATCTGCCTATGCATTCTACCAGTATTTCTGGAGCACCAAAGCACCTTGTAAACTATTCCAGTTGTTTTTGTTGTTGTTTAACTTTATGAAAAGTTGTCGAATGGTTTTAATTTCCTTACCCTGTTGTCATTTGTCTCAATTGACCTGTTGTTTGTCCAGCTTTATGTTTATTCATAAACGTGTAATTGAATAAGCTACGTATGTATAAACTCCAAACACAGTTATCTGAGCGCTCATACAGCCAGCTCACTTTGACTCTCACTGTAGTGAAAACCCTGGAAACATAAAATCAATGTCATTTTTAAAGTCTGTTTCCTGGATTGTAAACACTTGTAGGAAGAAGTCATCATCAATGTTAAATATCATCTTCGCAACCTTCTAGCTTTTAGGGAAAATTCACTTTAAGCTCTTTCAATGTTTACACAGTATTTACTGTAACACTGTTGTGTGTGTGGTGGTGGTGGTGGGGGGGGGGGGGCTGAGTATCGTCACCCCTTATCTGCAGCTTATTTCTTTCGTGTTCTGGCCCTTTGCTCCACTTCTGGTGCCATGTGGACTCCATAGATCTTCCAACAGACCCCTACGATAGCTGTCCGACTCCGCTCCTGCATTATTGCTCTAACACAAGCCCAGCTGATCTGCTCACATCGTGCTCTACTCGTCGGCCTTCCCTGAGCCCACCATGTTGTCAGTCAATCAGGCCTATTTTTGGCCCATGTTCACATGTATCTCAAAATCCCAGTCTCAGACATCCGATTGTGGCGGATTGGGCCGGAGCTTTCTGGATTTCACGGCAGCATCAGCGCTGTGAACCAGCTGTGGCTCTACCCTGCTGTCATGGGATGGTCTGAGTCACCTCGGAGTGGATGTACTGTGGTACATGTAACTGGTTCAATGCAGTAATGCAGATATACTGAAGCCAGCTGAACTCAGTGTGTGTGGGTCGTTGCACTTGTATTGACAGTTTGGGAAAGCCCGCTGGAGGAGTTTTAATCGGTTTGCCCCACCCTCCTGTAATATTTCTGCCCTGCATGTTGTCTCTTGAATATCACAGTTTTATAACAACAGTGTCGACGGCCTTTTTGATGGAAGCTCAACTAAAATCCAACCTCAGCAACTTGTGAATAGTCCTCTGACTGCTGGGACTTGCCGATAGTCACTCGCTTAACACTGTGTTTTATAATCTCACGTGTAATAAGAGGACATGACTGCACACATGTTTACATGCACATCAGATTAACAGTTTACAGGTTAGACATACTGTGGGGTCAGTCTGAGTTCTCGTGTTTTCGTCACAGTGACCCACTAGAGTGTGGACCTAGTACTTTAGCAGTCTGACTGGTAGCTGGCTACCTCAGGGGGTCGTGTTGTTTGGACAGCCTGCCTGCAATGGCCCTCAGATGATCTGGTTTGCTGGAGTTTGTCCATCCTGGTTATTCACAGTCACGGTGTTTATTGTTCATTTGTCTCTTGTCTTATGCCACATAGCCTATATTTCAAATCTATCATTATCAGTCTTTTTTTGCATCAAAATGTAATCACAGTACATCACAGTACAGGAGCTGAAGCACTATAACTTCTGTTTCTCTGGGACTTTAACTTTAAATCATCCTGATGGAAGCTTATGTTCACAACCTGTATGTGTTTTGTGAGGGCGACCAGACGTCCAGGTTTGTCCTGGTTTCAAGCCGGGCCTCCCGAGTCCTGTCAGATATCTGTAAAACACAAAAATGTCCGGTTTTCAACAGTCCCTACCAAATTGTCCCGGGCTTGACCACAATAATACAATTATTGTTTTTGGCCTTAATCTTGTTCTTTCCCACACATTACTACTTAACCCAACTTAAAAACGTAAACAATGCAGCACACGTCTGACTTCAACACTGATTTGTCCTGATGCGCGTCCACATCAATCGATCCAGACTGTCAGTAACCTCCACACACCACGTGTGCCCTGATTTGAAAACACTAACAGGACTGTTGCCTCATATATAAACAAGCACATCATTATCCTCGCTGTGTTGTGAAACACACTTCTTTTAGTTTGCTCCAACACAAGGTTGGACAGACCAGTATTCCATATGCGTTGACAGTTGTGATCTGCCCGTGTGTTTTCTTTATTTTTGGCCTCGGTGCTTTCCTTTCCATGTTTGGTTTGAATTGATGAGCATGAACAAAAGGCAGCCAGTGTGAAGAAGCCGTCATACAAACAGCTTATCGAGCACGTGCAGCGTCCTGTGTGGGCGATAACAGGAACTGGGCTTGAGCAGAAACCAGTGGAAAACCGTCGACTTTGTGATCCTGTCATCTAAAAATAAGGTGGCCGTTCTTTCACTTTCTGTGTGAAATAACAACGACAACTAACAAAAGACAAAGGCTTATTTACATAGTCTGCTGATGTGGACATCTCTGAACCATTTCTGTTTAATCAACACTCACATCAGCAGGAGGATGTAGGTAGGTGTGAGGCTCTCCGTACGCACAGTCGACCCCAGAGCTGTTAGATCAGCACATTTGTGGAGAATTGATGTAATTGCCATCACTCCAGGGCAGCAGCAACCGGAAGCGGATGTTTGTTTGAGGACTAAAGATACACACTTGTTTTCCAGGTCCAGTTTCTTGGATTGCCCAAACAGTCCTTACTGATGCTTTTAATAGGCGCAGACTTGTTTGGTCATCATTCTTTGAATTTGACATGTCGCCCCCCCCCCCCCCATTTTGCCCATCAACTATAATAAGACGTGGAATGGCTGGCAGCCCAGGCTTGCCAGGGGAAGGCAAAACAAAGACCACCATTAGATAAGATGCAGAATAGTTGCATAGAACATTTGTATTTGACCTACACTCTTGTTATCTATTATAAAGTAGTCATACCGTGGTTGTGTGTTTATTGTATTTGCCAGTGCCTCATTAAGTTTATTTTGTGTGCCTGTTGTTCTGGTGATTCACACTTTAGTGACAGATGTAGACAGAATTAGCATGTGGCTGAAATCATATTCCATCACTTCAGGGGTTTTATTTAGAATTTTCCCCATTAGCGTCTGTCTGTACCGCCCAGAGGAAGGGGGTCCAATTTGCAGGCCTCAGAGCACAAGCGACGTGTTTGGTCGTGTGGGAGCTTTTCGGAAAGGAAGCCGGTGAACACGAGCAGCGTGTCATCGCGGTATTGAGGCGCATCCCTCATTTGGCTTCCGCGGCTGCTGCAAGCTGCAACAACAGGTCTGTCTCTTTGCATAACCTTCCATGAGCGCGGAGGAATGCAAACTGGAAAGGGCAGATCCATTGCACACACCCCTCCCATCCCACACGTACACTAAGTGACTCCCACACACAAACACCCTGCCGCCTCTTATCTCCCCACCGGCTTTGAGGCAAGGGCTCCCTGACCCTGTGCGGCGTACTTGTGTGTGTGTGTGTGTACGTACGTACGTGCATGTTGTGTAGGGACTGGGACAGAGCAGCAGCAGCAGCAGGCAGAGCTGAGATTGTGCGACCAGATCTGGAATGGGAGAGAGAGAGTCACAGTAGCAGCTGCTCCCTTGCATTAGGAGGCTCTCACTCTGACAGAGGACAATCACAGGGACACAGAGGACTTCCACCGCCGCCACTGCCTTTCGCTCACAGCGCTCACTGGCACCAAGTGATTCACGCAGTCCAGAGGATAACGCCGGAGTGACGGTTGCGTTGCGTGTGTACATGTCTTCCCCGTCCTGTCCGCAGCAAGGATGAGGATGAGGGAGCTCTCTCTGCGTCAGGACCCGGACCTGAGGAAGGAGTTGGCCCTGCTGGCACGCGGCTGTGACTTTGTTCTGCCCTCTCGGTTCAAGAAGCGGCTCAGAGCCTTCCAGCAAGGACAGGCAGGTGTTGAGTGTATGAGTGTACCCTCTACCACAGGCCAGTGGGCAGGCCCAGTAATGTGGACTGGTATTTGTGGGCTTCGTGTCTTGGTAATCAGCTTGCATTGGTACATATCTGTTATGTTAGAGGCCTATTTGTCCTCACTCTTACCGTCTTTATAAAGTGGAACTATAGGTGTTGTTGGAGCAAGCTGCACATTGAGGACAAATGAGTTGCATCACTTTCCCAAGGCGACTTTCATCAATTAGCTTACACACATTGCTGTGCCATGTAACAATGTGATTGTTGTGCAATCATATCCACTTTTTATGGGTGGTCTGGGGTCAGGTTTTTTTCTATTTGTGACAAGAAGTATGAAACGTGAGCCGCGGTTGTTGGGGGGGGGGGCTTCATCTTGCGTGGTATGTTGTGCTCAGCTGCTTTACCGTCCTTTTCCACACCACATCATCGTGAACGTGTAAAATGTCACGGGGCTTAGCGGTTGTGCTCAAGAGCTCTGCTAGCGGTTAGCATGAAGCGAGAGATAGAGGGGACAGGGGCAGGGCAGCAGGAGATGTTTATGTCCTTTTATAGCCATGGCTGACACCAGCACACAGGACAGAGGAGCAGAGGAGCAGCAGCATTCATCATTCCTCAGGTTGAAATGAGGAGATCACTGAATACAGCAAAACAATTTCATTCACTGTTGACACTCATCCTGTAGGAATGGATATGGCTAGATCCTACTATAATTTTAAGGGTTTCACAATGGTTATATGTAGGCTTTGTCAAATCTAGCTAGACTTGAGAACAATTGGTAGAATGTTGTGTTGCACCAAAAAACAACAAGATGGTATTTTTTTTGTCTCTTAGCCTGTGTGGGTGTTTATGAGGCCAGTTGGCATGTAAAGGGTCATTGGGTATGGGATGACGACTCTGAGTGAAGCATGCTCTGCTCAAGCTGTTTTTAGTAAGTGGCTAATATGCGCAACATAACACATTTGTGTCCTAATGCATTCTGGCTTTTTAAGTGTACAGCTTCACTGACTCATGTCCTCTCCAGCAAAGTCCTCAGCCAGACACCATGGGGACGTTTTATCAATGAACACCATCTACTCACAGTGTGTCAGCTGTGCTCAGATGGTGTAGTAAATCACACTGCTTTGGAATAAGATGTATCATTGCATAAAGACACGGGCCCAATGTTGCATTATGTC
Organism: Pholis gunnellus; assembly: GCF_910591455.1. Classification (NCBI taxonomy): domain Eukaryota; kingdom Metazoa; phylum Chordata; class Actinopteri; order Perciformes; family Pholidae; genus Pholis; species Pholis gunnellus. Next base: position 5,000,817 of record NC_136539.1, read on the forward strand.
ATTGTTATCAGACTTCAAAAGAGACACTGGTTTCCATGTCCAAAGCAAAGCACACACAAAGCTATTGTTTTGGTCCTGGGCAGAAGTAGTTAAGAGGACACGCACAGAAATGTTTCCGTGCTGTGGTGTATTGGAAGGTTTTTGAAGATTTAATAAAGGTTCAGCTCAGCATTATATCTTGTAACGACTCACAGCTAAAAGGCCCTAAACCCACACTGTACCTCTCCAGTTCTAAGCTAACACCCACACATGCACCCTCGCAAGCCCAGCTTCTGTCTCCAGGGCTGTCATTGACGACTGCTGTCTACTTGCCTTTAATCGGGGACTCTGTTCCAACTAGTGATGCACCAGTATCCACATCAGGCCGATGCTGGATCGAGTATCGATGATAACTGGCCGATCTATTCGATTCAATTCTTTATGTAAATACTATATATATTATATACTGACTGATTGTAATTCCTGTTTAAATTTGACCAATTTGTTGCTGCATTAAAAGGGTTTCCATTTGATTTGCATATTCACTGTTAATTTTGAAGATTTTTACACCAAGTTGCTGGTGTTTGGTTTATTACTGTAATAATAACCTATCAATACAATAATATTTATGTATTTATTCATTACATTTTGTTTTACAATGTCCAGACTTGCACATAAAAGAATGGTCCCTGTCACTTCCACACAGTGAGGCATACGTGCTCATTGATTAAACTCTCAGCACTGTCGATGGGTCGATACCCAAAGCCCAGGTGTTGGTATCAGTATCTGGACTGAAACAGCTGGATCAGTGCAGCCCTAGTTTAAGCCGAGCCAAAGGTGTCTCTCAGTCTTTATTTTAAGGGAACACACGTTATGCATCGTGAAGTTGCAGTCGTCTAGTCCTTTCTTGGGGTTGTCCGTTAAAGAAGGTAACACATGCCAATAACAACGTCAGTATTGGATTGAGGCGTGTCCGTTCGTGGCTTACTGGAATACTTAAGTCATCAGTAATGTTATCTATGTTGTCAAAATGTCTCCTGGCACTTGATTGATTTATTTGACAAATGCAGTCATTAAAGAGAACCTTGTGTTTATTAAAGATCCAGTCAGTATTTGTTGAGTTTATCATTTCCCAATATGTTGACACGGATCGTAGCATGAGGAGTTGAACTGACAACTGGAAACATTGGTCTGTTGTAAACATAACTGGTAAAAACAGATAGTTCACAGCGTCTGTAAACACGATCACTCACAGTGTGTGGTTGACTTTCATGTTGTTTAGAGATACCCTTTGTGTCCAGTTAGATCACACATTATGCGGTTAAAGACTTCTTTCTTAATTCGACGTTATTGTGATGCCACAAACGTGACACCAGTTCTCCAGTAATGACGAATGACTAATACTCAACATGAGTCATCCCCATTACCTATTTATGTAATGCTTGTGTTTATCAAATACAACTAGACCAGTACAGCTGTAAGTAGATTTCTATATTTAAATGTTATTTATAAATGATGTCCTCTGCCTTATCTAGTTATTAACTTGTTCTACAGCGCCCTCTAAATGCCTGACTCTAATTTGATAAACGGATGACATTAACAAGGTCAAAGAATTCTACACATATTAATGTCACTTGACACATCTTCATTTAAAGCTGTTACGGAGTGACAATCTATTAAAGGGGAAATTCTAATACAGGATTACAGATAAACGGATAAGAACTATAACTACTAGCTGACGGGCCTCGGGGCTGCTGAGAGGTGTGCTCGTCGTGCCAGCAATGTAGAGTGTGTGTCCAGGCTAGCCCCGGCACACGCTGGAATGCTTTGCGCTGCGAGGCGTTAGCCTTTCGCTAGCGTCGGTGGCTAACAGTGCATTTCTGTGTGTTTGTCTCAGGCCCAGGTGAGGACGCAGGAGCCCGTCGCCACAGCGCTGAGTGAAAGCATTCCAAAGTTCTACTTCCCACAGGGCCAGCCCCAAGCCAACGTCAACATCGACAGCCTCATTTCCAAAATTGAGAAAACATTTTCCCAATTCCCAAATGAAAGGGCCACCATTGAGGACATGGGGATGGTCGCCAAGGTGAGAATGTGATTTTGGAGCATTGGAGGTACAGCTGCCACCCCAGCAAATGATTCTGAACCTCCTTTCGGAAAATATTCTCTCCGTGAGGAATGTGAGCAGTGGCCTGAGGGGAACCTGAGTGAAGAGAGACATGAGTGGATGTCCTCTGGGTCTTTTAAGTGATGCAACAGTGTCATTGTGTCGTGTTTTTCTGCATTAGAGATCTTGTGTATCCAGGCAGTGCACTTTCTTTCTCTCTTCTGTACATCCACACCGCACTCTCCCCCCAACTCTTCTGCTTTCTTGTCTCCCCAGGCCTGCGAGTGTCCTCTCTACTGGAAGATGCCATTGTTCTGCTCGGCTGGAGGCGACAGGACCGGGTTCGTGTCCGTTCACAAGTTGGTGGCTATGTGGAGAAAGTAAGACAATGGCTCTTCTTATCCTCACTGGGCCGCCGGTACACTCGTACAGTCCCCTTTGAACAATGAGGACCACTCGCAGAGAATACAGACGCTGCATGCAGCTCTCTGCGATCGCCACATTATCCGTTTCATTCCTGAACAGAAGTCACTGATCACAAAGGCCCCACAAATGCTCACAAGAGAGAAGTTTCAATGAAGACATCTATTGAGTGTCTTTTGAAAGGAACGCCACAGGGCTTTTAGTAATGGCGGCTGAGCTCTTAGCTGTGTGCAGAATGCTGTTGTTCTACAATAGGCATGCTCTTGTATTAATGCTCCAGCCTCAAGAGAACCGGATAGACCTGGCCTTTGACTTGAGCTCATGACTGAGCCATTCTTAGATGAGAGGCCGCAACAGACGCTCGCATTATTTCCCCGTCGCGAGCGTAACGCTCGGCGCTCGTAATCACCGGGCAGCGATTCAGAATCCTAATTTCCGAATGCATTATACCTGCACTTGCACTTTTATGAGGGGAACAATTTCAAACTTGTGCTCATGAAAGAATGATAAAAAAAAAAAAAAGAATAGAGAGAGTAACCTTGCAACCATCTGTTCTCTCTTTTCTTCTCCAGAACTCTGCAGACCTGTCACGACGACGCTTCTAAATTCGTGCACCTCTTGGCCAAGCCTGGCTGTAATTACCTGGAACAAGACGACCTTATTCCATTCCTGCAGGTACTGGCTGCAGCTCACCCAGGGAGAGGGCCGGACTTGGCAAACGCGGTGCATGGCAACATTGCTTTGGCTTGGGTATAGTGCAAACTGGGCTTAATTTTAGGGCTGCCCTGCTTGAAGCAGTGCTTTTTCATGTGGCCGAGGACTAAATCAGGGATGTTACTGTAAAGCCGGTAACAAAGTGGAGGGGAGTAACAGAAATGAACCAGGGGAGGGATGGAGATGGAAATGTGATGCACACATTGTAGCACCAAAAGAATCCTAGAAATCATGGATTCGGGTTTCATAAGTCGCCTTATTGACTGTTTGGTCAGTCCGGCCATGTGGACCTGCTGTGCTGGCTGTTTGTGCTCTCATTCCCTCTGACAAGCTGCTGGTGCTCCACACGGGCCCCGCCCTCCTCCTGACTCATTTTCATGCTGCCACCGAGCAGCCGTTAGCATACCGGCAGAGATGCCTTGTGGCACCCGCCGTTTAATTTGTATGGTCCCTGCTCAGCGAATGGCCTTTGACTGTTTTGATGAATGAAAGGCGGATTGCAGTGGAGTAGATTTGACTGTCCCCGCCTGTTTCCTGTGCCCTGTGATTTATGTGTTTCTCTATGATTTAATTTCTCACACTAAGAGTCAAGGAGGCACGACGGCTGCCCCGAAATAAGGCCTTTTAATTTCATTGCCGCCTTCGCATTTATGTCAACAATCCCCCCTCCCCCCCAGCAGAAAGGGAAAGGGGTAGAATAAAGCAAAAAGACAGGGGGGGGGGGGGGGTCATGGCAAGAATGTAGCTACAGTTGATTGGAAATGCAGCACACCCCCTGTGGCTTTGTGGCCTGAGGAAGGAGAGAAGGTTGGGAGCAGTCACCAGCGAACGTCTTCTCTGGCCGTCCCACCGCTTCGCTGTCAAATCAGAAAAGACTTTAAGCTGATCCCAAAACCGGTCCACCAAGTGCTCTGTGCCTTCAAAGAAACATTCAAAATGTGACGGCCTCCGCCAACGAAGCCCGGAGCCTTTTCTTTGCACAGCACAATTTATAAAGCATATGGTGTGACAGAGTGACGCAGATAGACACCGACGTCTCTGGATGTCTGAATAAGCACGCGTTTAAGCGCATGCTCTGATTGTCGTGTGTTCTGTCGACCAAAAAGGAGAAATGCCACATGTGCGTTAACATTTGACTCGTCTCTGAAAAGTAACGGCAGAATTTGTCTGAACTTGTGCATTTGTTATTGTCGTAGGCACAGCGTGTCACTGAGTTGTTCTGTTGCATTTGCGTTTGCTAGTTGTGAGGGGTTTGTTGTGGAAATGAGGCAGACATTGCAGTAGAGACAAAGAGAGCTGACTTTACTTTATCTATCCAGGATGTGGTGAACTCACACGCAGGCCTGGCCTTCCTGAAGGAGGCCCCGGACTTTCACTCGCGGTACATCACCACGGTATGCTCCCATAACCCAGATACCTGCAACATTAATACTGCAAAATGCATCAATCATGTTTTAACTGATGCATTATTGAGTTCTACGTGATGACAACTGTTTTTTGCAGGTGATTCAGAGGATATTCTACAATGCCAACCGTTCATGGACTGGAAAAATAACGTGTTCGGAGCTCAGGAAAAGTAATTTTCTTCAGGTATACGACTACAATTACAAAACTCTTTTCTTTCTCTGATACTAAGATGTATTTTGTTTTACTAAGGGTGCCTTTTGGTCCTTTAAACATCCAGGAATAGATTGTTTTAGATAAACCAGGCTTAAGAATCATTGTGTGAGCTCTTTCATATAAACATTTATCTTCAATTGCACATTCACAGTTTTTAATAGAAACCCTAATATACTAATACTTGCACTTGACTTCTTGTTTTTATGCAAAGCAGTGTTAATAATGTACGGCTTATTGAAGGGAAATTCAGTTATTTTTGTACATGGGTCATAATTTGCTTCTGTAATGATAACATTGTTCTCACCAAAGTAATTGTTGAAACTGGGAACAACTTCACTAGAATGAAGTCTAACAAACGGTCAGATGATCTAAACTCCTCATTACACTATAAAGCTGTTTAAAGTACAACTTCACCAAGTACAGCAGCTGAACAGGAACAAGGAAGCCGGCCCGTAAACGATCGTGGGCAATTTGGCTAATATTAATATTAATAGCATATTGATCATAAATAATACAACAAACTTCTCATGGCCGTAACTTTTCTCTCTCTCTCTCTCAGAATTTGGCACTGCTGGAGCAGGAAGAAGATGTGAACCAGCTGACCGACTTCTTCTCCTACGAACATTTCTACGTTATTTACTGCAAGTTCTGGGAGCTGGACACCGACCACGACCTCTACATAGACCAGAAGGACCTGGCACAGCACAATGACCAAGGTGTGCACGACCACGCCTCACTTTTCTCCCCAAAATCAAAAACACGCCAGACTAGAATCTGCTGGATTTGCTGTATTTGGATAAAGTGTACATCTTCTAATCATACACTCACAGTTCAAACAACAACGGACAAATGCCGATATATAAAAAACATTTGTAAACGTTATTTGGCCCCTTTTTATTTCATTTTTGTCACTGCTCTCACACAAACCCGCTCCTCCCCACACACTCCATGCCACATGTTCTTGGTTGATGGTCTGTGAGTGAGAGAGGGGAAATGAGACACGAGATCAATAAGAGAGCAGCATTTCTACTCCGCTCCAATGACGCCACGTCTGGAACAATTTCCACCACTGCACGGTCAAAATGATGACCGGAAGATTTATAGCATTGTCCAGATAAAAAAATAAAAAGAGCTTACTCTCGCCAGTCTGGATTTACAGTCTGTGAGAATGGATTGCATGTGTTGTGGATAATACTGCACGTTAACCGAGATCGCTGTTGTATGAGAGAATTTTATTCCCAAAAGTCTGGATTGTAAGTTATCTCTCTGCTGTGTTTTTTCCAGCCATCTCCCAGAAGATGATTGAGAGACTATTCTCAGGAACTGTAACGAGGTAAGAACGTAAAAGAGCTTAAAGGAGGCCCGAGCGAATCTTTTATGTTTCAGTAGTAACCGTCTGGGTTTATTCCACCAGAGACCGGAAGGTGCACAAGGAGGGGCGGCTCAGTTACGCCGACTTCGTCTGGTTCCTCATCTCTGAGGAGGACAAGAAGACCGACACCAGGTGCGTGGACTCGCGAGCCACACCGATCGCATCTTCTGTTTCTCCAAAGCCTTTGTCTTCACTCACACGCACCCTTTCCCTGTGTCCAGTATCGAGTACTGGTTCCGCTGCATGGACCTGGACGGGGACGGCGTGCTCAGCATGTACGAGCTGGAGTACTTCTACGAGGACCAGTGCCAAAGGCTGGAGACCATGGCCATCGAGCCCCTTCCCTTCGAGGACTGCCTCTGCCAAATGCTCGACCTTGTCAAGCCCGAGGTCGAAGGTCAGACCCGTTTTACATTCACACGCTCTCAGAAGTTCCCCCACACACACACACACACACACACACACACACACACACACACCACAAAGTCCTAACAGGTTCCATTTATTTAAACGGCGACAGACAGAAAACGTACAGATGAGAGACGGACTGACTGATGCCAGCTGCCGGTGTCCCTCCAGCACTTAGCCTCGTCCCCGTGCCTTTTAGGAGACACTGGTCCACGGCGACGCCGTGCGTGTTCAGTATTGATAGACATGTGATCGCTGAATGTGACCCTCAGTCGACCTGCTGCCATGCTGTACTAGTGGAGCTGTGTAATATGAGATGCAACAACGTCTTATTGCAGGCTGATGTTTCCCCCCCACCCACCAGCACAACACATTTAAGAGATTTATTAGTGTGTTAAAATGTCTCATTAAATGATCTCTGGTCTGCGGTACAGGCACACCAGCTGCAGACGGAGACGTTGCATTAGATGACAACATAATATGCAGATTAGATGAGTCTGGCAGAGTTTTCACAAACAGACCAGAGGAACGTCTTAAACGCCGCAGTCGTGGAATGCTGAACTTAATTCTCTCGTCAATCGAAAGTCTCTTCTCTCCTCTTTCAAAAGCAGAAACCAGGACTTGTGAGGGCTGCGGAGATTTAGAAAATCACTTCATTTCAGGCACCACGTAACAAGTCTATCTGTTGGGTTTACAGTTGATTTTAAGAATTTTGTTCCATCACTTTGAAAGCACATTCATGTCTTATCGTGAGGCAAATCGGACATCTTTAACTTCAGCGGCCGCCTCCAAACATCAGGCCGCGCTCCCTCTCTGGAAGTTCCAGATTTGAAGGCTTGCAAGTGAAGGTGATCGGGCTTCTGCTGTCAGTAGCCCCGAGCTTTATCAGCAGCTGCATGAGACGGTTAGGCTGTTTAACATCAGCTCAGTTTATCCTCATTTGACTCACAGTTTCAAAACAGTTAGAGGAAACTGATTTATTTGGAATACGCATTTTATTTCATTGATCCGGTAAGAATTCCAACCTGAGGATGTGCTGCCGATCTCTTTTCACATCTTTATAAATAGAATATCTTTGTTTTTTTTCAACCAAAATTATTTGAGAACTTGACAGTGCACTCCGATAACTTGTTAGACTTTTACAGACTAGATGAGTCAGTTAATTGATACAATTGATTGACAGATTAATAAATAATAAAAGCAAAACTTTGTTGCAGCCCTATTTTGACAAATTTGTGGCCCAGCTGTTTTGTACTTTGATTAATAGACACAATATCACATCCATAACCGCTGTCACACTACAAGATGAGGGAGGGTAGACAGCCTGACATATCCGATTGGCTGGCTGTGAGACCTCCTGAATAGTTTAATAATACCCGTCCCTATCTCATCCTGTCCAGGGAAGATCACTCTGCGGGACCTCAAAAGATGCAAGCTGTCCCACATCTTCTTCGACACCTTCTTCAACATCGAGAAGTACCTGGACCACGAGCAGAAGGACCCGTTCTCTATCATACGGGTAAGGGTTTGAGTCTTGTAGGATGTCCTCACATGTGAGAGAGCACCGTGGCTTGTTTGTCCCGTCAGAGGGGGATCACCTTACTCGTCCTGTTTTTAAGGAGATGGAGACGGACGGACAGGAGGTGTCGGACTGGGAGAAATACGCTGCAGAGGAGTACGACATCCTGGTGGCCGAGGAGGCCGCCAACGATCAGTGTAACGACGCGTGAGTTCAACACTTCAATCATCGCTCTGTTACATGTGGCTGCAATTACAGTCCTGGGCCCGAATTTATTCAAAGGATTACAAACTGTAATTTTGGTCTGAAGAAAAGCTACTTATTCCATTTCTTACAACTTGAATTTAAAAGACAATTACAAGACATGACGGCAGTGATGAAACTTTATATTGTACCTCGTCTACCGGCAGCACAATTTCTCATATATATATATATATAACTTCATCCCCATTTGTATAGTATAATTATATTAGATCATTGTTAATTGCTGCTGGAGAAAAAGAAGGATTTCACTAAAAACCTTTTTACAAAGAATACAATATGTTTTTGCAGACTAAGATATTGAAATGTAATGATTTATTTTAATGCATGAACAATACGGCCGATGTAGGGAATCCTTGTCTCTGATTGGCTGTTCCTGTTCGAGCTGACACGTGATAGTCATGTGATCACTTAAAGTTGCTTTTAAAGGTTTTTTCTACACTTTTGCCGTCAGTAGCAGTTTGTTGCTTTATTAATGTCTCTTTTTTTTTTTTACTATACATCATTGCTAATTTTCTAAGATAGATAGATACAGGCCCTGCGTATTGTGTAAGCTATTAGCATGGTCACCAGTGCTGTATTACCAATATTGTGTGGTTATCAATTGCTAAAACATAAATAGATGTTTTTTGCAGCAGACATGATTGACAGATGATTGATAGGAGTCTGCTGTGCAGTCAGACAGCGGTGGTTGAGCACAGAGTGAGTCAGAGGTAGACGAGGCCGGTGACCGGTATGTTGTGTGGCGGTTTTAGGAACACCACCGACTCCTAAAGACAGGCCGGTAACCACAGCAGGTAAGACACTCAGGGACCCAGTAGGTCCTCTCTAGTCCTAAACCCACTCCTGGCCTCTACCCCCCCCCATCCACCCACCCACCCAATCTGAGCCCACCGTTGACAGCAGACAGTTGTTTTGTCAGAAATGTGTACGTGGCCACGTCTTAGAGCTGGGAGTCTGTTTTTGAACCAGACGGTTTCTGTTGTTATCTTTCCTTTTCTGTCCACGCCTTCATGTGTTGCTCCTTTGTTTGCTCCAGTTGGAAACCTCTCTTTAAAGGAATAGTTTGACAATTTGGGAACTCTAAAAAAAAAATAATAAAGCTACCGTCTGGGCTCGTTAGCTTAGCTCAGCACAGACACTGGGAACAGGGGAAAGCGTGAGAAAATCAACCAATCAGCTCCTCTATAGCTCACCAGTGAACCCGTGATATATTGATTGTGTAATCCATATAAAGAGGGTAAACACGACAGGTTGTTGTTTCACGGGGGTTAGCAGCCAGCTGAGGCTTCGTTTTCACACTTTGGTTTGTTAATCAGCAGGTTTTTAAAGGTACTAGTCCGAGCAAAGTCAGGCTAGCTGTTCCCCTCCGTTTCCAGTCTTTGTGCTAAGCTAACCAGCTGCTGGTGGTTCCATTGTTTGTTTGTATTGAGCTTCTCCAACTCCCAATACAAAAATGAATATGCACATTTCCCGAACGTCGACCTATTTCTTTAACGTGGTGTTCCTGTAGCACTTCGACTGTTTGAATGACCTCTGACCTCCGTGTGTCCGTGTAGGTACGACAACCCTTTGAGCCCTTTAGGGCAGCACATCTCCACTGAGCTGGGTCTGAAGAGACACTTCTTCCAGATCCCCAGTCCACACTGCAACCTGGAGCTGGACGAATACGAGTACGAAGAGGACTTTGAATGACCCTCTCTCTCCCCGCGCCGTTTCTCTCACACGCCCGCCCAGAAACACAGCTCAACCTCCCCCCCCCCACGGTTCCCAGTAACAGGACAGTAAAAAGGGAGTGAACACAAAGAGCTGTCAGAGCACTGGTGGGGTCAGATGGACACAGTGTCACACATTTGGCTCAGAGCAAATGAGTGGTCTGAGCAGAACGGGGTCCTTACCAGTGCTGTGCTTTACCAGATGATTTATTCTCACCCGCCACACTTAAAGAAGTCTCCACAGAGGACTTCATGATGTCACGAGCAGACCGGCGCTCCATCCCCACAACGTTACCGCAGGAGAAGTAGTGTTTGTGTAAATGTTTGGGGGCGAGCGTTATTTCATCTGAACATCGTGCTGTGTAATCACATTCACAGTGTTCCCACAGCGCAGCTCCCTGGATTGTTGGACAGAAGCGAAGTAGATTCAGGTTTTTTAAACTCATGATCATCTGAAGTCATTGGCTAATGTTACATTCCAGTGATCCCAACGGAAGAGGTTTCTATACACTGTAAAATTCATTCATGGTTGTTTGTTGAAATGAGAAGTTAAATGTAAATGCCAAACAAGCCACCGTTGAGCCTGCTGCACACACACACACAGCTCAGACTGCCACACACACACACACACACACTGTATATTGTACAGGTCTGTACTCATTATGATAGATTTACTGTATGTGTGAGATGGGTTTATTATTAAGTTATTAGAGATGGATTTATAAATAACTGTAAATATTTATTTGGTGCTTGCCGTGTTGTAAATGATTTGGGAAAATGTTTTAGACAAATTCTTTTTTTTCTATGTTATCAAGTACTTAATTTGAATGTACTTTTGACAGGACAAAAGGAACCAATTTTAAAATGCTTTTCTTTAAATTATTAATAAAGCCTTGGTTAATGGAAGAGTAAAGAAGACTGTGCAGTTTGATTTCATCCGTCTCGTAAAAACTGGTTTTGATATGTTGAAAACAGGAACACACGGATATTAAAATGCAGTGAAAAACCGTAAAGATGATAAAAAAATATATATATTACAGCTTGGCAAAATCTGACAGTTTGGACTGTTTTTTTTAATTTAAATTAATTTACAGAAATACATAAGTAGTTTTTGGCAAACTTTAACTCAACTATATCCTATGAGGAGCAATAATAAAGTGGAGGCAGGACAACAAAGGTAAACGTAAAATAATGTAACACTCAAGTACAGTATGGAAGTGAATATGGAGAAAAGCTTTACGCAAACACTTGGTCCTCATGAGACTGGTCTGTGAATAAAATATACTTAGATATTCCATATTTCGCTCTGTTTACAAATCCCATGATAATGTCAAATCTTTTAACACTGATCAGAAATATGTAGATATATTATCATTTTTGATATACTCAGTAATTTGCTCAAACAAGTGACACTTTATTTTTTTAGCAAATATTACTCAAACAGGAGTAAAAGTGCATTTGTTGGGCACTATGTTCCGCCGTGGATTAATACATATTTGGTGCTCTAGTGGGTATTTGCAGCAGCAGGGCGGTGAATGTGGCCTTGAGTCAAAGTAAACTACAGTTCCCATGTTCATTGTACTGAAGGATAACGTCCCCCCAGTGAAACTATGATGTGTTTTAAATACTTTCCAAGCAACAGTTGGAGGTTTATGGCACAGAATAAGACGTATCAGGCACAGGTAATAATAGGATACATTCTTCTTGCTGGTTTTGGTCTTTTCATGGGATTTGTTGACAATAAGAAATATAGAGAATATCGCAGACTTATCCTTTAAGATATAAAATATATTTTAAACTGTATTAACAGTATTGTAGAAAACAAATGGACGCTGGTATGTTTGAACATCATTACAAAGATGACACAAAAAGACGTTTGTGAGGTCCAGTGTGGTTTTCTCGTCGTCTAGACGGAAGCACCAGATTCTCCTCCGGCTTCCTAACTGTTACAGCTCAACGTCCACGGTGTCGTCCTCCGCCTCGTGCCCGGTGCTGAGGACGGATCCCTCGAAGTTCAGCCTCTTTGCAGGAGGTTCAGCGGGGACGGAGAAGGGATCCGCGTCGGTCGTCTTTTCCTGGTGGCTGAAGGAGTCGGGTGAGTTATTAGTATGAGCCAGGTGGAGATGTGTTGTGGAGCTGCTTTATAAAATGAATGAGAGTCGTTCACCTTGGACTGAAGCTTGACCTGTGACCTTTGCTGACTTTGGAGTCGAGGGGGCTGAACGGGCAGGGGGACTTGCTTCCTAAAAATAAAAAAAATTAAAAGACACATGAAGCAGCGGTTACTTTTTTAAATTCTGTACATTCTGTACTTCGTTTCGTTTTTGTGTTGCACCTTCTAGTTTTTGTCTGGAGAAGGGAGAGCGACCGGGCAGGCAGGGCTTCCTGTCGGAGCTCACGTACGACACGGCGTCTTCCCCTTCAGCCACGGCCAGCAGCGACGCGCGGTAGTAGACGAGCGGCTGCCAGCACTCCTCCCTGAGGTCAACGATGTGCTCCGCGGTGTGCTTCTGCAGGTAGGAGAACCTGCCCGGAACAAGAACGAGACTTTCAGAAAACAAAGTTTAAAAAAGAAAAAAGAATGTTTGTAACTCTCACTCACACTATTTTCTTGTCCGGTTTGAGGAGTTTGCCGGAGAACTCGCCGAGGATGGTCAGGTAGGAGAGGTACGGCGGCGTGGGGGCGTCCGGGGTCTGACCGAACTCCTGGAACACAAACTCGATGCCGTTCCTGCGCATATTGACACACAAAAGACACAAAAACTTTAAGAACAACAAAATGAGCAAAAAAACAAATCCAGGCAACGCTGAACGAGAGCCGACCTGTGGATCACGACGACGCACTCGCGGAACTTGACGAGGTCCCCGAAGGTGAGGGCGAAGCGCCGGGCGAGCTCCTTGATGCTGGTGAAGGTCTGGACCCTCGGGTGAGCCCTGCCGCCGCTCTCCTGCTCTCGCTTCAGACGGACGAACAGCTGAGGACAAAAGGACAAAAACATGCGTCAGCAGCTAGCGGTGGGCAGCTTATATTTCAAGATGTGTGCGCGAGGCAACTGCACCTGCTGCAAACAGAGCCCCAGTGTGCGAGCGCTGTCCATCTTATCCATCTGTCTCGTCCTGTACATCGTCTCCTTGATGATGTCTCCGAAGTCGATGTGGTACTGGGGACAAAGAGGGAGAAATTAGCTTCTGTGGCACACGCTAGCGTCAACTTAATACATATTCAAATAGCTTAGGATTTTTGGGAAATGCACTTTCCTGCTCAGAGTTGATGAGAAGATTGATACCACTCTCCAGATGTCTGTGCATTAAATAGAAAGACGCAGCTAGCAGCCAGATCGCTTAGTTTAGCATGAAGACTGGAAACAGCTAGCCTGGCTCTCTCCAAAAGTAGCAAAAAACATCTACCTGGACCTGAAAAGCTCACAAATGATGTTTCTTTGTGATTTTGCTGGTGGACAGATTTAGTTTCTTTTGGACGGAGCCAGGCTAGCCATTCTCCCGTTTCCAAACTTTATGCTAAGCTAAGCTAACCGGCTGCTGGCCGTTATGTGTATATTTACCCCACAGACACGGAGAAGGGAGTATCACTCTTCTCGCCTAATTTTGGCGGGAAAGATAATACACATACCCCCCCCCCCCCAAAAAAAACACAATGCCCGACTATTCCACCTTTACCTTCATGTAGTACATGAAGACCTCGGCTGCCATGCTCATCTCCAGCACCCTGTGCACGATCAGTTTGCAGAAGGCCGCGAGCAGATTTCTCCGCCTGTGAAGCTCCTCCAGCGTCTCCACTTCAGAGTCTTCACCGACTGAGCGAGCCAGACGGAGTCGAGGCAACGCGGTCGGACGCGAAAGCGAGTGATTCATCGCGAGAAATCATATACCAGAGGAGGAAAAAAAAAGAACAAAGCGTAGAGCGCCCGCAGTTAGTTTGAGGACGATGGCTTTAGCAGGTGGAAATCAAAGATAACATGAGGCTGGAGTTATGGTTGTGACACCATGTGGCTTCAATCTTTCACAAGGCTAATAAAATGGGCTCAGAGGTGAGCCGGAGTTAATGGAATTTTCTCACGGAAAGAGATTGCCCCTGATTTTATGATTTAACTCGGCGCCCTTGCCCTCCGAGTGATCTCTGATCCAGCAGCTAATAGAAAACACTGTCTATATAACAGAACCGTTACCAGGCAAATCCAATAAAACAATAGCTCTTTTATTGCATGTTCAAAAACCAATAATCCTGTATTGTATTTGGTTGAACGTTTAAGAGATTCCCACCAGGAAAGCACTATTGCCTCCTCCGGACGATCCCATATTTGGATTTGCAATATGCCTCTGGAAGCAGAAGCTATTGTAAAGATAATGCAATGTTTTAGTTACAGTCAGCCATGAGCGGATTAACTCGTTTACCTGCAGGACTTTACAAAGAAAACAGTTACGTGTTTCCAACACGTCAATCTTTGTTTTTCTCATTTTATTAGAACGGGCGGGAACATACCCGTAAAAGTCATCGACTTTACAAGCTGCATTTCTTTGCACGGCAAAGTCTTAACGTGCTCTTACAGAAATGAGTGCAGCCGGGTTTCAGTCCCGAGGATGTTAACGGGGTCAGTGGTCAGGTCAGGTTGGAAATCAGACTTCATTTACGGTCGGCGGGAAGCTCTGCAGTGAGTTATTAAGCCAAATGTGTGGCCGTGCATTTAATATCTGCATGGCTGTTGGTTTTTTTTACCGCCGCTGCGCTGAAGAAAAGAGCTCGGACAGAGTGAGGGCGCCATCTGCTGTGTAAAATACTGCAATGCACCCACACGGCCCGGGTACGAGTGCAAAGGTCACCAAAACACAACATGCAGGTTAACACTCATCTTTAACAGTTAAACATCGTAACCGCTCAGCAGAGCTGGTCATTTCCTCCTGTAGTTTCTATTTCATGCTACTTTATACTTCTACATCTCATTTATTTATCAGCTGCAGCTATGAGTATGCTTTTCAGACTGAGATTTAAAATGAAAGAAAAGTATGTCAAAAACTATGTATAAAATACCTTTATTCTTTATACAGTTAAAACTAGACTCACCTCACCCAGCTACAACAGTAAAGGTCTATTACTGGGGACGTCAATTAACTTGTTGAAAATTGAAATCAATCAATCACATCGACTCCTTTTCCCTCATTAACAGATCCAGCTGCAAATAACAGCCTTCTTGTGTCGAACCCGAACACCGATCTGCAACGTCAGACTCAAGCAATACAAAGACGAACACGTTACCAGGAGGGTTAAAACTGATTCACATCTCACCGGCGCTCTGGCCGTCACAGTCCGGTCCGACGAAGACGTGCGCGCAGACGAAGGTCAACAGCGCCCTCTGCAGTTTGGGGCTGGGTGTGTAGAGCAGAGGACCGAAGGAGGAGGGATCCCACACCTGGAGCTGGTAGGAGTGAGCCGTCAGGACGTCACACACACCCAGGAAAGCCTGACGTGCAAAAACAATAACGAGGAGGAGGTTCTAAACAGGTGAGGAGAAAGAAAAGAAAGAGAGTAAATGGTGCTGTTATTGATGGAGACATGAGTTTACCTGCTGCTGCACGCTGTGGTCGGAGTGGGACAGACAGTGGTTACCCCTCTCACAGAAGAGACGCAGCTGGAGTCTCTGGGACACAGCTTTCTCCTAAAACACACACACACACACACACACTGATAAGTGACAAATAGCGCACATGTACATTTAGTTAATGCACAAGCTTTCTAGAGGGGAACAGGGAGGTTAAGACTGTGCAGAATAAAGTCACTTACTATGGGCCTCTCTAGACACTCACATCGACACATATGCCTCTTTTTTCATCCATTGTTTTCATCAGATACATTGTTTGGACAAACAAATGTAGGGCTGTCCTCGATCCAAAGAAGCTGTTATTCGACTAACACTTTGTCGACTCATGGATTAGTTTATTTAACCGACAGATCTGTGAGAGTGAGTCTCACCCATTTAAATCTATTGTTCACCATCTATTGAATCAATCCCGCAGAGTTTATGAGAGATTTCTGCAAATCTTTTGTTGGGACTAATAGAAATCCCTAATTGTGTTATTTCTACATCTTCATATACTCATTCTAGTTGAAAGTAAAGCGGATGCTACTCACTCTGGAGGTTAAAGTTCCACCGCTGGTGTTGAGGGACCAGAGCATGCAGTAAGACAGACACTGCAGCACCTCCAGCAGCACCTTCAGACAAAGAGGTGGAGAGAGGAAGAGACACTTAGAAACAGGAAGACGGGGGAATAAACTGGATTTTAAAGAAGGCGGTGTTTGGTACCTCCGGCGGGGCTCCTCCTGCTCCGCTCTCCGCCGACAGGAGGGGAGACAACAGCCCAAACAGGTTCCACTCCAGGAGGTCGTGACAGCTGAGGAAACAAGGGAGAAACAAGATATTGAACAGCCAGTAAACACACATCGTGGGCGGGGAGACTGCAGGCTCGAACGGCTCTGGAATCTTACTTGTGGAAAGCTCTGAGTTTCTTCAGCGTGGCTACAATTTCTGCAGTTTTCTCCTCGTCAGCAGAGAAACGCGGACTCTCACCCTGCAACGGAGAAATACTCAAGTCATTGTGTGGAGTAAAGCTTATTCTTTGCATATATGGATGTTCGGCACCTCTTAGAATAAAGGAATTTCCACTAGTGACCCCCTCAGTTCATCTGTTGTAAAAAAAAAAAAAAAACTGATTTGGACCACTTTTGCCTGCAGTGTGAACGCAGCCTCAAGAAGCCTGGAGAGGTCAAAGTCCAAAACACACACACGTCCATACGTCAGCATGCTACTGGCCCTGCAGTGTAACGGCGCTCCTCACCTGGAGCGAGTCCCCCAGCAGAGCTGTCAGGTGGTCCACCCAGCGCCGGACCAGGGAGTCTCTGGCGGCCCGGGCCACGGAGCACCAGGACGCCTCCCCCCCACACAGACTGAGGTACGTGCGGGCTGCCGCCTCCAGAAGGGCGGGGCCAGAGTGGCGGTCTAAAGCCGCTCCCATCTCTGCCAGCAGGCCGGATGCTGCCTGAGGAAGAGCACGGAGACAACGCAGAGTAACTTTAACATGTGGGACTGCACCCAGCAGGTAGCAGGGACAAGCAAGGCAAATCATTGTAAGAACTTAATCATTTCTGAATTAAACTGTCACATTTAAGTTCTATTTCGTGGCTCCAGTGTTTATAGTGGCAATTAAAAGATGAGGGAACTGCGTCACCACATTCACGTCTCATTTAACGCTTCATGGTGTTTGCGTCCGGCGATGCAGACCTGTGTGTTGTCGGCCTCGGGACACTCGGAGAGGAAGTACTGAGGGATCTTCATCAGGGAGGCAACGGTGTCACAGCTGCCTGAAAACTGCACAAACATCATCACAATATAAAAGCCCAGAATATAACCGTGCAGCAGAGAGAATCAAATGGACTAACGTGTCGACAGTTGACATGTGGAATAAATAAATACCTTGGACAGCAATTTAGGAAGCACCACGAGGAGATGATCAGTGAGCTTAGTGCCGTCATCGATCTGGATCTTCTTTTCCCTGGCACTCATTACCTGAAACATTAAAGACACAGACGGGTTTATTAAAGCAACGCGTTTCAGTGCTTCCGTCACTCCAGATTTAAAGTGATGCTTTCGACTCATAAGTGACTCAGAACTGCCGAACAAACGGTGGAAGAAACTACATGCAAGCAGTTTTACTCAAGTACTGTACATAAGTATACGTTCTGCTACTTCTACTCCACTACATTTTTAACAGCTTTAGTTACTAGTTGCTTCAGATTAAGATTTTACATCAGAGAATAAACATCAGATTATAAAATACAAAGAAGTGTTTCAGATTCGACCAGTGGTTTCTAATCTTTTTGTTTTATTAGTTATTAGTTGTTAGTAGTAGATTTAAGAAGCGTCCAGATTTGTAAAGCAGAACTTAGTTTTTTTTCTTCTTTCTGATCTGGGTCTGTCAGCGGTGGACTGGTGGCACAGATCTGAGCTGAAGGAGTTTCTGGTGAACCATCATTGGTTCTATTTGAATCCGACCCGGTGGCACAGACGACAAGCATGAAGAATAACTACAGAATGAGCCAATCTTCATGCTGATGGTCTTGTGTACTTATGAAGGTCATCTAGAGGCATCAGGATTACATTGAGACTGTATCATGAGCAGCTAAAGGTAATTAATGTTGCATTAGTATTAACAACATAATGTTAAATATTGAATATGTCTGTTAGAAGGGCCATTTTTCTGCTGAATGAGTACATTTGCTTTTGATATACATAGTTGATTTAGCAGATGATACTTTTACTTCAGTAGGATTTTGAATGCAGGACTTCTACTTGTAGTGGAGTACTCTTACATTGTTGTATTGGTCCTGTTATTCAGGTAAAAGATCTTGATACTTCTCTGCTCATAACTGAGGATGGACCTCCCACTGACCTTCTTGGCTCCACTCCTTCCTGCCAGCGCTGGTCCCTCCGAGGCCTGACGCACCGAAGCTACCAGGATCTCTACAAGCACCACCTGATCAGCCCGGGTAAGACCTGCACACACACACACACACACACACACCATGATGACCACTGTAGACTTAATGCATGTGACTTCCCCCTAAAGGTGAATTGAGAATGTCTATCACCATGTCTATGGTGGAAATGTACATTACTGCAAACAAAGTACATGAGGCTGTTAGAGGCGGAGACAAACCCTAAAAACACTTTAACAGATTACAATTTAACTAAATTAAAAAAAATATACTAAATTGCAAATTCCAAATCAACAACATCGTCAGTCAAACTGATCCTCTGGTGGTCTAAGAACTTTAAGGACACGTCTGCCTCCGAATACACGGACATACGCGTCACACTCACCTGGACTGTGTGAGGGGGGGTCCTGCAGCAGTATGGACGCGAGTGTGGGCCAGTCCTTCAGCAGGGCTCCACCACAGTCCCACAGACTGTCCACTAGGTACACCACATGCTTGTGCAGCTGAAAGACAAAGAGAGACTAGTTAGTCCATTCCCATGGTGCATTGTCCTGAACTCAAAACAGGAGGCTCGAATCGAATCACCTCAGACTCCTGGTAGAAGAGCAGCAGAGCCCTCAGTCTGGCGGATGTTTGTCGTTCATGTGCCTCCTCCTCATTCATTTCACCCTGAGTATCAGACGCAGGGGCTTCGGTGTTGACAAGCCTAACAGAGAGAGGCCAGCCATGTTCAGAACAACACTAAGTAAATGAGGGTTTTTTTCTAAAGTGATGGAGATGAACGCACCGTGCGAAGAGCAGCTCCCCCGCAGCGGCAGCAAGAGGGCGCTGCGACGAGTAGACGAACTGGAGCAGCTGCTTGTAGTCCTCTGGACTGAGCGCATCATCGGACGTTCTGAGGAGTCAAGAGGTGGTTTGATGCCGAGACGTATAGCAGGAAAGCTTGGTGGAATTGTTTGGGAAAACGATGAGAAAGGCCGGCGACTCACTTGGAGATGAGAAGCAGCAGTTTCATGGTCTGCACTGCCACTTCGTTGTCCTTATCCAGGGTCATGGAGATCATCCGGTCCTGGAGAACAAACGTGAGCACTTCTACAAACGCGTCGGTCTGAACGTGCATTCATCATATTTTGGACGGTAACATTGAATCAACTCTGTGGAATGTGAAAAGGCTGTTTTCTAGAAATATTTGTACGGCCAAAAACAGACTTCACACTAAATTCTGCATCGCTACAGAGCTTTTTAGCCTCTTTTTGCTCATTGTTTTGATCGAATTGTTCAGGTCCCCAAATGTACTGTTTGGTTCAGTCTCACCGCTCTCATCAACCATGCCCCCTAGTGGTCCATGAAGGCAGCTTTAAGCAGGATTGTTTACCTTGAAGCGGGTGGTGAACAGGTCCAGTTTCGGGAGGAGCGGAGGATCGCCATACAAACCCTGGAGGCCTAACACACACTTGAGACGCACATCTGGTACCTGAAACCATGATACGCACGTCCGGTTTCACGGCAGTCTGTCTACATTCTGAAAGATTTGATTTTTCACAGAAATATCCAGACTACATCTGTGTGATCTTTGCGCTACATCACGTGTTTTCTGTCGTTTACCTTGTCGTGCATCATCCAGCCCATGTACTTGAGGTAGCTGTCGTTGAGAAATGCGGAACTGTAGAGCTTCATCCACAAACCCAACTCCTCCATACAGATGGAGCGGATTTCTGGAAGCACATCGCTGCACACACACACACACACACACACACACACACACACAACAATCAGCTCTAAACTGAACTAAATGCACTGTGAAACCAACAGTGTCAGAGAAATACTTACCGATATCTTTTCAGAAAGATTCCTTTGAAGATGACGTCCATCATGCCCTCTATCTCCGCCCTCTTCTCCCGCAGCTTGAAGGGTGCGAGTCAGACATTACTTACGGAGCAAAGATGAATACCTTCAGATAGACACTGAGTGACGCCGGTCTTACCTCTGTGATCTTCCTCTGTATTCTCTCCTGCTGCGGGGGGCTTCTCTGTCTCATCGCCTTCGTCTTCTGCACCTGGTACAGTTTCTGAGTGTTTTCAATGCCGCCGCTCAGGCTCAGAGCCGCGGCCGCCAGAGAGCTCAGCAGCTTCACCGCTGACCAGGGATGTCACAAATACAAACCAAAAAGAAAGCAGAGATTAGTTGATTGATTGTGTTTATATCTGTATGTTTCTCTTTTTTATCTAGAGGTTTGTTTAACAAATTATACAGACATTAACATAAGATGTACGAAACAGATGTTATAATTCGAATATGGTAAAGGTTTTTGGTTGTTTTTGTTACTGGGAGCCAATGTAAGTGTTTGTGTACGTATATATCAAAGTGTGTTGTGTGAGTGTGTCATATATTCCTGTATGTGAGTAGCTGTGACCACAGGTATGTACAGGAATGTGTGATGAGGAGGAGGAAGAGAGACAAATGAATTAATTAATCTACGAGTGAATAAATAAATAGATGAATTAAATAAATAAATAAATGGTAACTATAATAGCATTGATAAGTAAGTTTATTAAATAAATAATACATACAATAATGATAATAATATTACTATTATTTATATTATCATCACCATCATCACTAACAATAATAATAGTAATGGTCAGGATAGATAAAGGTCAATGTAATAATAATTTTTAAAAAGGGAAAAATGTAATACAATAATAAGTAAAAAGGAATAGATGAATGAATCTATAAATAATAAGGGCTTTGGTGTAGCCCTGGATGGACAGGAGAGCGTTAATGGAGTCCACCCCTTTTTTCCCCTCCTTTTGTCTCCTTGTATTCAGTTTTCTTATCTTTTTCTCATGGGTGTTGTTGCCTTTGCACCCAGATTTTTAGGAGGGAGCCGGCCCACCCACCGCGTGTCATACTGGGCTAACCCAACCCGCGTGTGCTTTCTACTCCTTACCTGCTAGCGTGCAGGTGTGTCTGAAAGCCCGCATATAGGAGTCCGACAGCTCGGTGAGCAGAGAGATGAGGGTGTTCATCAGGTAACTGTCAAATATGACGCTGTGCTGACACCGAGCCACGAGCACCGACACAAAGTCGCAGAACTCAGAGTGGAACCAGCGGCCGTACGGTCCGGGTTGTATCAGAGGATACTCCATACTGTCCTGCAGAGAGGGGGGTAAAGGAAGCGGAGAGAACACACTCTGAAGGGAAGCAACTGCTTGAAGGTTAGAGAAGAGAGTCACTTAGATATTTGGCATCTTTACTTTCCTGAGGTGAAGGAGTATGTTGGGACGGGTCAGGGATCACTCTGGAGCTTAAACCAATTGGATATCAGTTCAGTTAGAAGCAAAGAAAGAATGAAGTTGGTCATCCTCAAAGGTCAAGGGAGAATTGCGCTCCATATGAAGGACTGAACAGGGGAGAGAAATTGTGTCCCTTCAGTGCTACGGTGTACACAGTAAAGAAACAGACAGATAGGAAGAATACAGCAGCATTAAGTAGTATTAACACGGTAAACTCATGATTGTAAAAGGCCCTGATTTCATCACGGCTTCAACCCGCTTAGTGTCCTTTATCTCAAATTACTGCTATGAAGACCTTATTATGAAGGGAATAGATAACATGTGAATGTGAATGATGGAGTCATTTTATGTCATATTATTTGTATCAAATACGACATATTTTGCAACATAATATCTGACCATGTGGTCCTAATGAAGAACTTTTTTGGTTTATTCATATTTCGGCATGGTGCTGCTTTTGTCTTGTTTTAGCTGTGTTGAATGTATTTTAGGTGTGGGTACTTGTTTCGGGTGGGTTGTTTCGTTGTTATTGTGATTCAAAGTTTTACTGTTGTTCATTATTTATATATTTTGTAGTATGCATGTTTTTCTTTAGTTTTTTTGTTTCAATTTTGGACTAATTGTCATTTCTTGTTATTATTGTTATTAGTGGTTTTATTGTTGTTGATTTATTTTTGTTGTCGGGTTTCCGTTGTTCGCTTTTGTTTTTTGTTCCATTTATAGCTTTAGATTTTGATTAAATATTTGTTTTTACATTGTTTTTTACTACCGACCCCAGGAAGAGTAGTTTCTACTTTGGTAGTAACTGATGAGGATTCAAGGTAAAAAGATAGAAAACCAATATAATGAATGCAATTAACTGACATGTTGATCACTATTATAAACCTGACTGAAGAAATAGTTGGGCATGAAGGCAAAAAAAGATGCAAATGTCATGACAAATCCATTAAGCAGGGAGGTACTACTGACTGTGTCCATGGGCCACGTGACTGTGAGGATCCAGGGAAAGGCCAGGAACTTCTTATACTGCAGACCGGCAACCTGAAACAAACAGTAATACGGATTCAGTACAAAGTGTTACATTTGATAAAGAGACTGGAAGAAGCAGAGATTGAAGACCTCTTACCTCATCCAGCTCCTCCACCATCTTGCTCATGACTTCACTGTCCTCTCTGCTCTGACACATCTCTGCTGTGACCACACCTGGGGGAGAGACGGGAGGGAAACATACGTCTGATTGTGTATATTCTGTGTGTGTGTGTGTGTGTGTGTGTGTGTTTGTCTTTGATAGGTCGATATTGCAAGACAGCAAATTCCCTCTTGGCAACTTCTTTAAAAAATGTAAAATAAAATAAAAAATAAAATCTTTGTATTTTTCAAAATGACCAGAAGCAGAGGTCCCCACTCGGTTGGAGTAGCTGATAGTCCACTGTTGGTAATGTAAGAATGCGTGAGTGTGTGTGCGTCTGTGTGTCGTCTGCTTGCCTCTGCAACCGCAGCATTGGATGAAGAAGCTGATGAGGTCGAGGAGAGAAGAGTCTCTGTCCGTCCCGTAAGCCTCGATCCAATCATCAATCACCGCCTGCTCAGACATCACACAAGAGTCAATTAGTGTGTTTACTTCCTGTATATTCATATATTCCAGCTCGTATATTCAGGTATTTTTATAATATATATAATATAGGCTCATTCTTTTTTCCTTTTTGCAAGTGCTCATCAGTTAGAATATAAGTCGAATATTAATGTGCATGTAAACCTACCAACAGAACGAGAACTTTTTTATTAGAAATCAAAGGTGAACGCATGTCTCTTGCACTACTTCTGAGAAAAATACAAAAACACTTTTGACTTTCAAATTAAGAGTGAGCTGGCCTCACCTGCATGGCACTCCTGCCCATGGTGAGCACCTCGAACAGGGTGACGGCCTCCACATGTCTCCGTTTGCGGCGGCTGCCTCCTGCTCCGCCAACAGTGCTGCGACTGGCTTTGGCACTTTTGCGCTTGACATTCTCGGAGCCCTCGTGTGGTCTTTTTCTTTGTCTCTGCAGATTTGAATATATGAGTTCTGCATCCTTAACAGGCCAAATACAAATTTCTAAATGACAAATTCCAAGTAAACACTAAAGTACCTCGAGGATTCAAGGTGCAAATTCATGAGAGTCAGTCGGACACAAGACAATGGGAGATTTAGCTTTATCAATGGTAAAATAACAGTGTTGAGGAATATGACAATATCTAGAGCTGCAACTACCGATTATTTTATGATGAATTAATCTGCAAATTATTTTCTAAATTACACAAATAAGCGATTTGTCTGTAAAATGTCAGAAAATATTGAACAAATCTCATAACTTCCCAGGGTCCTCAAATGCCCAAAACTCAAAGATATTCACTTTACGATTATATCTGACAAAGAAAAGCAGCAAATCCTCACATTTGGCATTTTTGCCTTAAAAATGAATGAAAGCATTAATCAAAAACTCAACTTATCGTTTCTTTACTTAAAATATCCAATCAACTAGTAGGAAAAGCACAGGTGTTACTAATAACATCAACCATGGCACGGTATCAAGGTATTACGATATATTAGGGTATTAAGAAATCCTGAAGGTACGATAGAAAAGTTTATTAGCCAAATGATTTGATTCAGTCAGTCGATCACCACCACATGCATATCATCTCTGTAGGTAACCGCTGCAGCAATAAGTGGGCGTACATTTCCTATCTATTCATTATTCTATGTGCCATAAATATTTAAGTATTTAAAGTAAAGTAGGCTTGTTGCATATTAGACACACAGCCCTGTAGACAGTGTCATGTATGCTAGAATGACTTCATGTAGCATATATTCTGGTAAAATGTCAGGAATGAAAAATACAGAAAGAAACTGCACCAAGCCTACTGGCTCTCTTCTATTCAGGTGTCCCAGTAACTTGTGACAGTGTGACAGTGAGCAGGCACACCAGAATGGAATCCAGCCATCTTTCATTTTCTTATTTACAACAGACGCACCAATATCAACAGTGATATCGTCTATCGGTCCGATACCGCCTCAAACAGCTGCATCGGGTATCGGTGACAATTGGTCGATCTGGTATCAGGATACCATTATTATAAATAAAAAAGAATGTTCTATTGCATTTTGTTTTACAAAGTTAGAAAAGCAATGTTTAAGTCAAGTCAGATGTTGCCTTTACTTGTAAGAGAATGATCCCAGTCTCTTCCACACAGTGATATGAAATCAGCACTCTGTATCGGCCGATACCCAAGGACCATGTATCGCTATCGGGACTGAAAAAGTCGGATCGGTGCATCCCATTATTTACACCTGTGGTTTTCAACTAATGTGTCCTTTCCTGGTATCATCATAGCGCTCTTCTAATACTCCTCCTCTTGTGAACAGTTGCTATCAGGCCTTTAGACCCTGCATGCTAAATGATGAACAGAAAAACACCTACCACGCTCTTCTGTCTGTTCTCATTCCCCGACTCGTCCTCCGATTGATTGACGGCCCTGGAGGAGTTCGCCTCATCATGAGAGTTCTTACTGGGAAGTGAAAACATTAAATTAGATTACAAGACTGGAAAATCAAATTGGCATCAGGCGGCAACCTCCGGTTCTGCCGAGTGAAGCCAATGCAGAAGTGTCTTAAAACCTGCTTTCTCTCTATGTTGACTCCTCTGGTTGGTAAAAGAAGTCAGATTGTATAGAAGTCTATGAGAAAATGACTCTACTTCTCTCTTGATTTATTCCCTCAGTAAACATTGTAAACATGAGTTTATGGTCTTAATCTCTAGTTTCAAGTCTTCTTCAATACAGCATGATGTTCATTTAGTACATGATGGTCCATTTAGAGTCAAACAGACCATAAAGCAGGGGATGCTACATCCACTTCTTATATACTTGATTTACTATGATTGGTATTCAAGGACTAGTGGTTGAAGTAACTACGAACATGTGCTCAAGTAGTGTACGTAAATACAATACTGAGGTACTTGTGCTTTACTTAAGTATATTAATTATAGGTCAATATATACTTTTACTCCACTACATTTATGTAACTGCTATAGTTACTTTGATTTTACAAACGAAACATCAAATTATTAAATATGATAAGCATGAATATGAATTAAAGGGCCCACAGACATGTAGACCGACTGGTATTAGCTTGAGCTCAATTCTACTCAGAATAATAAAGCAGATTTATTTTCATCATATAGCTCATGATAATAACTTGTGTGTACAGATTGTGTGCATTAAAAAAAATGTAATCATGTTTCCAGATTATTTTTTTTGGCCATTTTTCCAAAAGGAATTGCTTTTACTTCTGACACTTTAAAGTGTTTGCAGGTAATACTTCTAGCACCTCTACTCTAAGTAGAATGTTGAATGCTGGACTTGTAACAAAGTATTATTATATCTGTGCAATATAAATACACTGTGCAATAAAACAATGATGCTGTCTGTGTATATAATACGTTTTAGTTATATTTAGTTATTGTGGATTTTTTACTTAGTTAAGATTCTTTACTGTTTATTACTTATTTATAATTATATTTGTAATCCTGTAAATGATTATTTTATCTTATCACACTGTGGTGCTGCCAGTTTTACTGAGATGAAGGATCTGAGTACTTCCTCCACCACTGTCAAGGACACCACACCACTCTCACTTCACTCTGCACATCTTGTCTCTGTCTGTTCTCGTTCTTGCGTGGGTTTTTCTATTCTATGTTCTTATTCTATTGTTAGTCTAGTTTATTATACGCCTCTTGTATTTATCTCTACCTCTAGTTATCTGTACTGCTGCTGTCTTTGTGCTGCTGTTACAACAGAATTGCCCCCCGTCTGAGAATCAATACATGTTTATCTTCATCTCACTTCTGCTCCGTGGCCCTGGATGCAGCGGTGGGATCTGGTATCATCTCCTCCTCAGATCTCAGGCTCAGGTGTGCGTCTCTGCATCTGGAAGTACAGTGTGATGAAGGAGGGTTCAAATAAAGAAGGTAGTTCATTCAGTTTGTGCAACAGAAACAACATGGATACTTGATCAACATTGACTACATCTGTATAGAGAGAGAGGAGGTTGCCAATAATCTCCAGTTTAGAGGCGTGTTGCAGGGAGGAGCTGTCAGAGGGGATTTAAAGTGCTGCTCATGGACACTCCGGCAGAGCAGATGCTTGTGGCCCCTCGAGGCTTTCAGGGACAACTGACATACAAAACGCTGCTATGCTGCGACTCTGCCAGCTGACACGTGTTGTTTTCTAAAAGCTGAAAACGTCCGTTACAAGTCCCTGAAGTACCCTGCGGTGTGTTTACGTTGTGACAAAGATGACTGACAGGTAAACACACAGGTCAGTCACTGACAGGTAAACACACAGGTCAGTCACTGACAGGTAAACACACAGGTCAGTCACTGACAGGTAAACACACAGGTCAGTCGCCTGTCATAAACTTTTTTAACTCACCGTCTTCACATTGATTCATCCTGCCTTGATGTTCATTGATATCTTATTTTAAATCCGAAGGCTATCACGTTTAATAAATACAAAAAAAAACGGTTTCCTCCCCGATTATCCTTCTTTCCCCAGCTCTCATAGTCAAGCTGCCGGACAGCCTAGCTGCATCTTGATTGGCTGGCGAACCAAATCGAACGTATGCGATTGGTTATTTCAAAGCGTCACTCACATTTGAGTCCCTCCCCCGGCGGCTGTCACAGACAGACTGGTCTGTCCGGTTTGGTTTTCCTGCATACCTCAGCGCTGTAAACATCTGTAGGGCGCGTGGGACATGAGGTCATCTGTCGACAGCAATCGTCACAATGCAGCGCTTTAATGAACAGCATTATAGATCGTCGTGTTGTATCCTTCCTGCTCTGAGTTTGGGATACAAATGCCTCAGTGTAGCGATTATTGGAAGTAACCAGACCAGAGGTTGTTGATTCAGAAGGGAGCTGTCGTGGTACTTTCTGGTGGATCACTGTGCAGGAAGTGAACAGCAGGAGGAGCCATTTACTCATCATCGTTATGTCATGAGTCGTCCTAAAATACATTTAAATTAAATTAAGATCTAAGTCAAAGTAGCAATACAACAGTGTAGAGAAATACTGTGTTACAAATAAAAATCATGAGTTAAATGTATTGCTTTAGTAAAAAAAAATATTGGCATCAAAATATACTTTTATTTTTTATGAAATACCTTGTGGTATTTTATCATACTATACTGTGTATTATTTTACATTACCACATTTCACCTGATATGCTACTATTTCTTATTTCTATAATATATTATACTGTACTATATGATGATATATTATGTTAGCATGTTATACTTTTTTACTGAGTTATACTATGTTTCTATTGTATGTTTGTAGTCACACAGACAGTAGGTATCATTACTCAATAACATTATCAGACTTTTAAACAAGCCACGACAGCCTAGCTGTGTGAGGCTAATGTGTTTAATTCTAATAATTCTAAAGAACTGTTCAAATTACCGTAGGACTAACTGTTATGTATCTTACTATTTTTCTCACACGTACTCTTGTGGACTCTTTCCTGTTTCCTGGATTATTGACTTTGTTGACCTTCCTATGAAAACGGAGCCCCGCCCACTTCAAAAACACAAACAGAGAAAATCTCTCACGTGAAACTACCAAAACTGTTTACTGCAAAGTTGTGTTCATGTCGGAGGTCATCACTCAAAACTGAAATAGAGAAATAGATTTTTTCAGGGCCTTTAATGTTGATATTTCACTAATGATACTTGTACACAAACATGTATTTTATGAGGGAAAATGCAACACTAATCTAATCTATATTGTGCTGTATACTGTGATGACCAGTCAAAGTTCCTGCCTTATCGCTCCATCCTTGGAAATGATCATCACATCTGCTCGAGAACAGGGAGAACACAAACACTTTTCCCTATTGCATTCAATTTTATTATTCCACTTTAGGTAAAAAAAAAAAGAAAGGAAAGCATAACAGTAGTTATAGCAGTAGTGCAAGGAGGGATTCATACATTCCATTCATCTCCACCTGACTCACCATAGGGACTAACAGGAGGACGATGTATAAAAACCTACATGATTCGTAAATGGAGCACCGGTCGAATCGAATGACCTAGCACCTTTTCACAGTCGCGACAACATCAGTTCATCGAGAGGCTCCTGGAGAGACCCGGTGCACCGGAATGTCAGGGTTCATAGACACAGAGGCGTCGGGTTTGGGGGGGGGGGGGGTGAGTCAGGACAGGAACTGGGACACGAAGGTCACGGCCAGGTCGAGGTCTTCCGTCAGCTCCTCCGGCAGCGTCAACACCACCGACGTTAAGCTCCGAGTCAGTTCCAATATCCTACGCAGGGAGCAGGGTTGACATCAGCCTGTTGCTGCAGTAATCGTCATCAAGTTAATGGACTCTAACTCACCAGTTGATGTAGTGAGCGGCCAGCTGCGGTTCGTGCCTGGAGCCCTCCTCCACCACCAGAGACTGCTTCATCTGTTTGAAGTTGGCCTCGATGTCTTTCTTCATTTCGGAGAAAGCCTGAATTCCTCTGAAAGAGCTGACGACTTGCTGCAAACAAAACCACACAAAAGCAATGTTAAAAAAGCACAGTGGAGTGAAAACATAGAGGTTGATGCACTATAGGAATGTATTCTCCTCACATAGAGGACCGACAACTGGTGGGCAATGTATTTGTGGCTGCCGAGGTGCCTGATATCTTCTTCCAGCTGCTGACTCAGCACCAGGAGCTGGTTCAGTTTGGCGACGTGGGAGAAGTATTCTGCAGGGAGAAGCATCGGCTCACGTTAGTCGATATCTTCGGGGGGGGGGGGGGGAAGGAACGCATTTGAATCACGTGAACAGCCGGTACGGTGTGCAGAGAGAACATACAGAAAATGTAGCTCCTTTACTGGAGTGTAGGGTTAGCAATACCACAGTGCGAAAATACTCTTTTACAAGAAAAAGTACCATATTCAAAGTCTTACATAAAAGCAAAGGAGGATTATCAGCAAAATGTGCTTATCGTGCAGAATGAAGGCCCCCTGTGAGTATTTTATCATGTACATTTCATGTAAAGTCAAGGTGGCGCCTGTTTTGAACATTTTATAAACTACTGGTTTAATCTGTTTAATCTATAACGAGGCAAATTAAACTATAAGGCAATCTTGTGCGTTGTGTGTGAAATCTTCCTTTACGAAGTAACTGAAGCTGCAAATAGAGTAAAAAGTCAAATATATGCATATGAAATTTAGTGTATTTTCAGTGTTATGTACCATTAAATGGAAATAATTGAGTAAAGTGCAATTGCTTGAGTAGTCAAAATCCCATCGCTGGCTGGGTGTCCACGTTTAGAATAATACAGAACAGAAAGATACAATATGCATATTTATAAATGAGAAACAAGCTGCTTTTTGACAGCTTTGCACATTTTTTTTTTCATGTCTTGAACTGAATCCCAGTTAGAATATAAAAGCCCCTGATATTTGACATGCCTTTCTAAATCCATGCATAATCTGTCGTCAAAAACAACAACAGACTGAAATGTGCTGCTTCTTCTCCCTCCTCCTCCTCCTCCTCTTACCGTCCATCGGCGGCCCCTCCAGCATGTCCACTGGGCTGCCTTGAATGAGGAACACCTCCACACGGGGGAACATTACAGACAGACCCACCATGTCCAGGTAGTCCTGAGAAAACACATGACGCCTCTGCTTTTACGGCATGCAACAGTAGCCTTTAATTGAAGCCCCTTTTAGGGAAGCTTGTGACGTGAATACTCTTGTTTAATTCAGACAGTATCATCAGTCTTTATACCTCCAGCTGGGGCATGGGCTTTGGTAGATGTTCAAGGCACTGCAGCATCTGGTCGAGAATCTCTGATCCTTGAGCCTGGAAAGTGTCCGACTCCTCTGGGCTACAGCCCTGTCCTAACTGCTCCTGGAACTGGAACATGGAAACTATGAGCGATAATGTCGCCGGATTAAAAGGAGGAGCGTCAATGCAGAGAATGGTGTGAAAGTGCTTCATGAACAGTGGGACCTGAAACCAGTTCATAAGTCTTGGCATGTTGGGACATAATGCACACGATTGTGCTTCAGCTGGCAATGACTTCTTCAAGTCTAATGATGCCTTTGAGTGCCGTCGTAAACGTCACAAGTTATAATATGGGAAAGGACCATAAGGACTTCTCAAAGACCAACACGTGTGTGTGTGTGTGTGTGTGTGTGTGTGTGTGTGTGTGTGTGTGTGTGTGTGTGTGTGTGTGTGTGTGTGTGTGTGTGTGTGTGTGTGCACAATTTAAGAAGAAGAAAATGTGTTCTCCTGGCTAATAAAAGCAGCCTTAATGATCCCATAAAAACTCGAATTAAAGGTAACAGGCAGAGACAATTCTTTTACTTGTTTTGCTGAAGGGATATTTTCCTGTTGATGGGTTTCCACCAAGCAGAATGATGCAAAATACGATTTAACACATTTTAACAAATGCTGTATTTAGTTTAAAACTAAAGAAAAAACCCCCAGCTGAAAACAAATGAAAGATGCCGGAACAGCATGTGCAAGCCCTAACTGCAGTTCTACACACATTGATTTGCAGCCCGTTGCCAAGTGCATGTCTCGTCCTCCTCATACAACGTGATGGACGGCCAACATTAGCTGATGTAATTAAGTTGCTGCACACCCAGGCTAATTGACTCTTGTTTAATGGGCGTGCATTGTGCATTGGTTAATACATTATATAACTGTTCATTTGCTTTGGTTAAGGCTGATGGAGATGCATGGGGCTGATTTTTAATATAGTATATGAAATGTGACTCAAATTTTACTTGACAGTTCGACAGAAACGGATGAAATCGGGACAGAGAGTGCAGGAGTTTAATTTTTGTCAGCACCGGTGGAAGCGATGCATTTAGGTGCTCGGGGTCAACTCTACCTGCTGCATCTGTGCCCTGATGAGGAGGTCCAGCTGCCCGCAAAGACACAACATCTCCAGGCCCACCTGCTCCGGACTCAGCTGGACCGGCATCAGGGGTCTCCTCACCTGTAGCTCCACTGACCACACAGCAACCAAATCAGTAGGCCTGTCTGACATCTCCCCTTATTAATGACATAACTAAAAGGGGGGGGGGGGGGAGACAACAACGTGCATGCGTCATCTAGTCTACAGGTCCTACAGGAAGGATGGAGGACTTTTACAGGGACCGAAGGGGAGTGGTCAGTGTGTTGAAATGGTCCTGCGGGGGTTTCACAAACTCCCCCGAGATGCAATTCGAACACCAGAAAGATGTCAACGCTGCTACAGCCCGAAATAATTCAAATAAAAACTTGTGTGCAGCGCCGGGACTTACCTTTGAAAGCTTCGTGGTAGACGCACGGCCGACACAGCGGCTCGGATATGCTCACGGCCATATCGGACTGTGGTGATCTCGCTATTCTCCTAAATGTGCAACGCCGATAAAAGCCATAAGGAGGGCAGCAAGGGCAACGTCACCATTTGAGTCTATTTATTTATCTTATGTCATTTTGTCGGAAGTATCCAATCCATCGCGTGGGGGTGCGTTCGGGTGTCAAACGTTCAGCCGGGGTGAATAAAAGCCGACACGGCGTCTCTTCGTCCGCAATCCGTTCGTTTTCCCGCAGGTGCCGACGCTCACGCGCATCCGCGAGGGGAAGAATACATCCTCTACACCCGGAGGATCCATGCAGCTATGTAATGATACAAAAAATAAAAACAATGCTCACGCCCTTTGCAACGACAGCCGTGCAGTCACAGTCCGTGATTTGCGGCTTTGAACGCCCCCTCCCACCACACAGACTGGGCCTATCTGAATGATGTCATGCTTTAGGGATGAGGATGCAGAGCGGCTCTCTCCAGGTTTAACACAGGACCAACAAAGACAACCAGGATGGAGGTGGTGGAGATTAACCAAGTAGATTTAAAGTACTGTATGTAGTAAGTAGTATCTTATTTTCATTCCGCGTTTTACCTGTAGACCACCAAATGTAAAAAGGGGATTCATATTATATTATAAAACATTTTATAGGGTTGCAACTAATGGTCATTTTCATTACTGAATAATCTGCCAGTTATCTCAATAGATCCTTTGGGCTACACAATGTCAAAACATATTGAAAAATTGCCTTCAGTTAGGGGGAAAATGACTTGTAACTGCTCATCAAACTAGTTGCAGATTCATTTCCTGTTGATCAAATAACCCCTGAATTGTCCCAGCTGTATTCTTTACATATACAAGCAGGACATTTACTTAAAATATAGTATTTGTGTAGTGAGCGGATGAATTTAGTGCTGCCAGTGGAAGATCCTCGAAGCACAAACCAACTCTGGGCTTGGTTTATTAAATAGCAAAGTCAGACAGGAAGTCTCAAATCCTCCAATCAGGACTCAAAATGGGTCTTAATAAAATACGACTGGCTTATAAAGTTTGTCACAGTTTTTACAGTATCCAAAGTGAAAGTTTGAAATAAAAATGCAGAGGTCTTGGCAAAGTAAAGGAAAGAAAACATTTAAATAGTGTGCTAAGGAATATATCTCCTGATACTATAATAATATCAGTCTGGCGTTATAAAAAAAGAAAAAAAGAACTAAAGACAATTCTCTAGCAAAAACTCTAACTCACCTGATTCTGTTCAACACTCAAATATACAATATAATACATATTTTCGTAAACAACCTTAATTTCAATAGATAATCTTGTTTACAAGTGCACCTGGAGGAAAAAAAATAACATTTATATCCCCCCCCCTCGTCCTTGATCTACCTCAGCGGCAAATCTTGTTTGTGAGCTCCTATCAAGAATAAAGACTGTGGTCCACAACTGTACATATTTAAATTCTTTTCATAACAGCATTTCCACATCAGGTCAATAGTCCAGTGGCTGAAGCGGAGCGACACGGGCTGGATTTTGACATCTTGGGACCACAGTTGTTACTTTCTTCTAAGCCCAGAGATGGAGCCGTCTGGTTGAGTTCAGAGTTCTGAGCGTGTCGTTTCTACTGACGAGTGCCGGGGGGTAGAGCGAGGTTGGCCATCAGCTCGTGAACAGAAGCAAATATCGTACACTCACCTGAAAGAAAGACAGAAAAACACCACAGCGTTAGAAATGACATTTTGCATAAAGTATCTTTATCGACGCAGTCAATCATTCAGTGCGAGTCTCACCCTGTCTGGCTGGGTGCAGTTCATTGAACCTCTTAAGGATATTAGAGACCATGAGCGCTGCGGCGCCAGAGGAGCTGTGCTGTCTGGGGATGTCGGCCTGCTGCGTGAGGCCGGTGGCCATGTCGTACACGATGGGCACGATGATGCTCACCGGCTCCTGGGGCACTGGGATACGCTGGGTCAGCTGCAACTGTGAGGCAAAAACGCACCAAACACACAAAGGGGGGGGGGGGGGGGGGGTCAGGTTGTTTCAAAATGATGCTACACGGAGCTGATGCCGAGGCTCTGAGGAGACTTACAAAGAAGAGCATCTTGGACTTGAGCACCACGGCGATGGTTCCGGGAGGGGCGATGGGGGGGGCACTGGGAGGGATGGTGAGGCAGAACTGGACATTCCACTTCAGCTGAGCCGCCTGGTCAGGGAACTGCAAGGAACGGCAATATATAGCTATAGGTGTAATACCTTTCAAACACATGGGCAATTCTAATGGCTTCATTCAAAAAGGTAAAGAACAGCATCAACATATAAGATGGATATCTTATGTCATTCATTACACACAAATACATTTCTCTACTACACAGTGGTACAAAAAGGAGTTTATCAGAGCGTTTAGTGTACTTGTTTGGTATCTTGTTGCAATGTTTACTCTTGTTTGCCAGCTGGGAACTAAAGGTCTCATTAATTTAGCATATTCATAAGTTCTTATGGATTCTGTGTAGAGACTAAGCCGTTTGCTATACGGATCAAAATACTTTAAAAACAACAACAGATAAAGTGAGGGGGCTCAGACACAAGCATGATACAATACATTGTAACAACCGCTCTTCAAAGAAAGAGACAGTGCCACCCACCAGTTCCAGCTTCATGATGCGCACACAGTCCCTCAGGATGTTCGTGGGCGCTCCCAGCAGCTTTGTGAAGGCATTCAGAGTGTTGTATTTGAAGGGAGGACCAGCAACCTAGAAAAAGGACCACAGCAGATGTATCAATGGAATAATAACCGCATGAGTCTTTCTATGAATGGCCTTCAAGTTCATCCCTGTAAACCTAGTTGACGAGTCTTTTAATTGAAGCACAACACTTCGACTACGTTTTAAATGCTTCCACTATAATATAATAAATAAAACACAAAAAAAAACTCTTCAACTATGTGTGTACATATGCCTCCAATGCATATGTTTGAATAATGTATGAATAAGGCTTCGAGTGGCTGCTGCTCTTTCTTACCCGCGTCTCAAAGAACTTCTCCAGCACCTGAAGCTCCTCCTGGGACCAGGGACCTGCATTTTCTGGAGTGACTTTGAGCTGCAGCGTCTGGTAGTTCTTTGGGTTGAGAGCCACGCGGCACTTGAGCACGTCCGTCTTGAACATTATCACGCCCGGCTCGTTAGAGTTCACAATGGACAACTGGAGGAGAGTTGACAGAGCAGGGGGAAGTTAGGGGAGGGCAGAACACACAATGTCATTTGAGTGGAATTATTGCTCCAAATGAGTGCGGCACTTACGTTGGCCTCCTGCTGGATGATCCTCTGAAGGTGCCGCCGCATGATGACCGACCCCAGAAAACGCTCAAGTGGCGAGCAGAGGTAGCTCCCTGCCAGGCCCGGCACCAGGCAGGGAGTGGGCGAGGGGAGCAGAAGCACGTGCAAGGCATTGTGGGTGAGGATGGTGGGAATGGAGGCAGCCCAGGGGCGCTGAGGTAGCTTGCGGGGTGGAGGCATACTAGTGGGCATGACTTGTGAACCTAAACCAAAGACAAGAGAGGGAGAAAGAAGTTGAAGAGAAACATTTAAATATTTGAATAGAGCTACGCTGACACATCAGACGATATCATCTTGTTGCAGACATATCTGTATCTGTGTACATGTAGGGTAATAAGGAACAAGCAAGTAAAGAAGTGCCAAACTAGGTTTGAGTACTTACTGGACCCGGCACGTGGAGAATGAGGGTCGGGGATAGGAGAGTGCAGCGATGGGTTGCCAGGGGACATGCCATGGATCCTAGCCCCAGGAGAGGGCCCTGAGACCTGGGGTGAGCCTGGCCACTGGCCCCTATGGCTGGGAGACACCATGGCATACGGAGAGCTGGGGTCCAGAGCACCTATGGTGAAGGAGAACCAGAACATCAGCGACGAAACAACAACCTAACGTACAACAACAAACAC
This sequence comes from Pholis gunnellus, assembly GCF_910591455.1. NCBI lineage: Eukaryota > Metazoa > Chordata > Actinopteri > Perciformes > Pholidae > Pholis > Pholis gunnellus. Next base: position 5,037,078 of record NC_136539.1, read on the forward strand.
ACCACCGTGTGCCCACTGACCACAGGCCATTTGTCATATAGTCTGCAGTGCCAAGTGAGGCTCTTCAGTTCCGCCCATTCCAGCCCATGTCCCACAGACCAGAATTACCACTGGGGCCAGAATTTTTACGGCCACCCTGCTGCTTACCGTGGGGACTGGCAAAGCTGGTCTGGCCCATTGCTATGCCCAGAGAAGACGGAGACGGGGTGGGCCCGAAAGGAGAAGGGGCCCTCAGAGCTCCGCTAGGGGAGCCAGAGGCATGGATGTTCCCTGCACACACACACACACACACACACACACACACACACCAAAGGACTCGTCAGACTCTTAGGTTGACAAGTTCTCCTTACACACACACACACACACACACACACACACACACACACACACACACACACACACACACACACACACACACACACACACACACACACACACACACACACACACACACACACACACACACTCCCTCACTCACTCACGCATGTACACACATGCTAAAGCAGGGCGGAAGGGCTGTAGTCTGGCTGGTGGGCTGAGATGGAGAGGAATGGAAGGAGCAGGACTAAATGCATGCTTTGTTCCCTCTCGGCTGTGAGGTGTGTGCATGTTGCATGAGAAACAGCTGATCTCATGTTTTTTTCTTTACAAAAATCAAAATGGGCACACATGGTTGCTCTTCCTAATTTTCGGGAATATTCACACGATTTGCTCGATTGGCAACGAAAATGCGTAAGTCAGCAGGGAGGTTGATGGCAGCAATGGGATATATTCAAAAACAATGATTTGCCGGTCGTAATCCTGCATGGCAGCTTGACAAGCTCAGATGACACAAACAGTACGGGAAATCATTCACTCGCACAGACTTGGGACGAGCACAAAGTTTGCCGTTACCTGGCGACTGGGTGGGCATCATGGATGGTGAGGGAGTTACGTTAGCGTGGTAGTTCGGTGGCGGCGATGTGAGAGGTGGGTACACGCCTCCCGCGCCCCCTCTCATTGGTTGCGGCTGCTGCTGAGCTTGCAGCTGGTTCATCAGACTGTCCATCACGTCGACGCCCACCGGCGAGGGCGGGTTATCGTCTTCATTGACGGAGCGTCTGCGAGCATCCTGATTACTGTCTACAAACATATTCAGGAATGTCTGGACGGGGAGAAGGACAGAGGTTTATGTTAAAAGATGGACCAAAAAAAGGTTTGAGTTGTTAATCGTAAAATTGTTTATCTGTATTTACTTTTGGAATCAAGTAGTATTCTGTAGTTGTGCTGAGTAGAAAATACCCGTAGTGTTCTCAACACATAGAATTTAAAAGCTTTTCAAATGATGGGAAATGTGCAGTTAGCTTAACAGCTGGCCTGGTAGTCCGAAGACAACAAAATCTGCCACCCAAAGCATCTCTGAAGCTAACGAACACGTTATGGTTTCATGGAGGGTTATGTGAGAATATTTCTTGGTCAGGTGCAGTGAGTTTGCTGGAGCTGATCACAAGACTCCAGTGCGAGTGACTTTAGAGATGCCGGTAGACTTAAACTTTGAACAGAGCCAGGCTAGCCATTTCCGGTCTTTGTGCTAAGCTAACCAGCTGCTGACTTCAAGCTTCATATTTAGAGTACAGATATTAGAATGGCATCTTATCTCCCGTGTGTCTTATCTCCCCCGTGACTAGAAAGCTAATTTGTGTATTTCCAAAACAGACAGGTCGCGATTTGTGGATTTTGGGTGGACCC